>NC_048299.1:165211757-165511757 GCF_013100865.1 Trachemys scripta elegans
TTCATACTTATCCATGGGAGTTTTCAATGTCTTTATGATCACAGTGTGGTATCTGTTCAGAAATCCACTAACATACAGTGGCTGCCATTAAGCTGCAGTTTCCATAATATTTTTATATTATTGCAACCACTTTTATTCCACTATACAATGCAACTACTTCCTTCAAATTTTGCAGAGCTAAAATATTTTGAATTTAGAACAAGAATGAAAAGTTAAAGGTAGACTTTGAAGAAATTCACAAGATACTGATAAGAGTTTAAGAATGGAATAACCATCTTAACATTAAACTGTCTCTAATATACCCGTGTCTATAATACCATGTGTGCAAGTAAAATTTTTGTACTCTAGCATTAGTAGTGCATCATACTCTGAAGATGAGCTCTGTGCAAGATTGACAGCTTGTCTCTCTCACCAACAGAAGTTGGTGCAATAAAAAGGTATTACATTACTCCTCTTGTGTCTCTTCATAGTCTAGTATCCAGTAAGATTACCAGGATAAGCATGGTGTTATAAATATATATATATTTTTAAAAATTGTGAAATGCATGTGGAATTCCAAATAACTTAATTTGTTTGATTCTTTTCCAAATTAGTTTGGAGGGATATTTTTGAAACCCGCCTTTTCAAATCAGAAATTAACATTTTTAGTCAGTAAAGGAGTTAGCAGACACTTTTAAAAATAACAAAATCCAGATGTGCCACACAAAATCATGTATGTGTTAGGATTACTTACCTTTATCACATCACATCTAGTTGGCTTTTTAATCAATTAAATTACAGTGAAATGTAACACAGGTTCTGCAAATTGAAAACATAACCAGTATCTATAGACATTAAAATTCCCTAAACAGTAATGCTGTACTTGCATAATTCAATTAGCTATAGTTCAGAAGGGATGGTTTAAATTATTACCAATTGATAAAAATTTTAGTTAATATTTAAACGTTTAAACTGGAAAATGTGATAGGGAAGTTGTATATTTGGAATGCCTGTGTGCTCAATCATTTACATAGCTGTTGGCATTTGCTATCACGTACACACCCCACTTTCATTTAAAACTGATTATCCGGACAAAGCTTACAAATTCTGTATTTACAATAGGAATACTTCAAGGAATTTCAGAATCTGCTAGTAAAATGCTCAGGGCATCATTCTTGGGATAGATTTTTGTCACCTTTGGTTAGGTTGAGTAGTACTTTGATTTTATAGGGACTATTTGTAATCAGGCTACTCATGGAGAACCATTAAAAGTGACCGAATCTGACCTGTACTTGTATTACATGAAATTCTTGATTCCTCTATGTTGTATAGCCTATTGGAATTATTACATTTCCCTTTTTATTTCATTATTAGTGTAATAGTGGTGGTTATACCTGGCAAAGTACATATGCCTGCAGTTAAATTTAGTTTTGTCAAGGGTATGGAGTCATATATTTTTATAGGGCTTGTTTTAGAGTTATTAATAAAATTTGCATACATATCAACAAAATGATGATTCAGGAAACATTACTATGTGGTATAGTGATAATTCTTCTGTTCCACATTTATATTTAAATATAACCAAACAGTTGCTAACTGCTTTTATAAATACTATTTTTCTGAGATTACTATATTTATTGTGGCATACTGTACTATATTAAATAGGCCCATACAGCAGCAACTAGAAATGTTTGTTTGTTTCCATCTTGTACCATTGAAGTCTGTGGCAAGCTGTTGACTTAGATGGAACTATGATTGGGATCCACATCCTTTTCTGCTGTACCAGATAGTAAAATTAAATATTTATTATCTTCATTAGTATTGGTCTTGTATTGTACACAACAAGGGATAGTAAATTACTGATAATAATGTATAAAGTAGTATATACATAGATCCTGGATTATCCTCTACTTTGCCTAACTTAGGCCTGGAAATTCTATAGAGGCAGTGAACAAACAAAAGCAGAATGTCTTAAAAATCAATAATTCCTAAATACAATTGAGGTAATGCTTTCTTACATTAGTAGTGCTTAATCCTCTTATTTAAAAGGACACTGTCAAAGTATTTTAAACGGTTTGAATTGCCTTTAACTTAAGTGTAATAGGAAATGCCTTATGAGTTTTAAAAATCTAGTTTTTGGTTGTGGCTGCCAGTTGGATTGTGAAAACAAGCACCCCTTTCCACACCTTCTTGCCATAGGGCCTCCCATTATTGTATGTTGGCAAAGAGGAAGAACAACCCACTACTCCTTTTTTCCTGTGGGATGCTGATATTTTAAATATCAGCGAAAGAATATTAACTTCTGCTTGACAAGTAGTGGAAAAGTACTAAATGTAGTCCAGCTCATAGTAGTAGGAACAAAAAATTGTCCCTTACTTTATTCCTGACTCAAAACCTAAATGTTTCCTTCTTTTTCACTAAGTTGTTCTTGCCTTAGAGGAACGAGAAGTTCAGTTCCACCCTCCTTGACTGTCTGATGTGTTGGGCTTCCATCTCACCTAGCCCCACTAGAATGTGCATCACAATGCTCTGACACTTGCGGACACTATACCTGGGACGCTAAACATTTTAATTTCTCTACTTCATTTTCCAAGACTTTGGTTCTCTTTCTCCCACTTGGGTGTGCCCTTTAGTTTACCGTTTCCATGCTGATGCCTGGCGTGCTCTACTTTCATGTTCTTCATGAACCATTTCTTTCGTCTCACTGTACTTGGCTCCACATGAACTTTCAGAATTAACTTCTAGATGAACAGTTAAGTGGCCCTTGTTTTCCCCTTTTATAGAAATATTAAGGTTTTCATGGATACTGCTCAGGAAAATAAAGGGTCTGAATTTTGCATTTCTGACTGGGCTAATTCCATTTAAAAGTGCCATGTTGTGAGGAGAAAAATAGCCCAGTACTTTTACTCTTACAGCAAGAACTTAAACATTTTCAGTCCCATGAAAATCTGTTTCCTCTGTTGGCTCAGGGAGGCTACGGCATTTCAGTGGGAGTTGAAGACTGTCCATATTTCTCTCATAAAATGTCCCTATAATTACTTTCAAATGTTGACTTCATTGTATATGGCCTGTTTGTGTGTGAAGGGCAGGATGGAGGCCAGATTGTAGCCGCAGATGACTGGAAAAGGGAGTGGGTGGCCAAAAAAATAAGTAGCGAGAATGTTCTGGTGACACACAAATGCAAACCCACACTTTTAATGAAGGTTTGAAGTCTTGAGAGGTGCAATGTGCTAGCAAACTACAGTGTATCAAATTCAGTTCTGACCACAATTTTAAAGAATCGCAGTCTTGGGGTTTTTAATTGTTTCTGATTCATGCTAAGAAGCAGTTTGTGTTTAAAAGAACACTAACTGTTCTAGTCTGAATTTACCTATTTTTACAAGAAGCAGTAAAGATTACTGTAGTTGAGAGTTTTTCAGCTCTATTTGTGCATTTAACAGTATATAGTTTGTGTTTCACTTTTTTAAAGATAGGAATGTTATTTATCAACAGTTTGTCAGGCAAGCTAGAGATGAGGAGCCGGGCCTGGAAATACTTGACTTAAAGGAACACGTTCAACCTGAAATCTCATCAGATATCTTAATGCATTTATTTTTACTTTGCGGATCCAGGGATGGGAGGGGTAGAGGGCAGTAGAGTGTCAAACTGTTCTAATACATACAAATGTGCTGTAGTAACTTGCATCCATGTCATGACTTTACTCACATGGAGGGGGGAAAAAATCCAGAATTGGCACAACTCCCAAACATATACACATTTAAAAAAAAAACCCAAACACCCCCCACATTTAAATTACACCAGCACATTGCCAAACTCTACAGAAATTATCCTCGGATGAATGCTTTCAAAGGTAATATATTCACAATCCAAATTCATTGATACATGTCTTTAAACTTAAGCTTGTTTTTCATTTTAATGACGAGCCTACTGTAATTTTTTCGACGTGACCTGTTCACCGTTGTCTCTAGTGTATGATGACCTCCGTCACTATTAAGATTGCTATTGTTAAAAAGGGTGATATTTTAAATTGGTACAGTGTCCTAATATACTATACACATTAGGAGAAAGCTATTCTGTATTCCAGTTACATGTCCTTGGTAATCTGGCTTTATCATTTTAAAAAAAATTACTTTATATTGCAGGATCTCCCAACTTAAGTTCCCACTAAGATGCATGGCCGCGCAGCAGTCTATTAAGTCCACACAGGTGCTCAGGACTGCGGCGGGGAGAGATGCTTCTCCCCCAGCCCTGGACCTGCCGTGGGCTGGGAGTGGTACACCACCCCCAGTCCCAACCCAGCCCGGACCTTCCGTGGCCGAGGGAGAGGTGCCTTTCCTGCCCGGGGGGGGGGGGGGGGGGGGGGGGGGGGGGGGGGGGGGGGGGGGGGGGGGGGTGGGGGGGGGGGGGGGGGGGGGGGGGGAGAGTGTGTGTGTGTGTGTGTGTGTGTGTGTGTGTGTGTGCTGGTGGGAGTCCTCTCTCCCTGCTGTAGCACTGGGGCAGCCTGCACCCGTAGCCCCTCATCCCCAGCCCCACAGAGCCTGCACCCCCAGCCGGAGCCCTGAGCCCCCACCCATACTTTGAACCCCTCGTCTCCACGCCTGCAACATGAATTTTGTTATATGCACCAATACGGAGGTGATGTGTGAATATAACAAAATTCATTCCGCACACACGTGGGAAAAATTAGAGGGAACACTGCTCCCAACAGTATATTCCTGATGGGTGTTTGATTCATTGAAGTGTTGAATTTCTCCCCTTTTTCTGGGATAATTGCTGCCCCAAGATCAGCGTAAAGAGGTGCTGCGTCTATTTTCATATATACTTGTGGCTAGTTATTCATTGATATTTGATTGTGTTGTATAGAAGAGTAGATCTGCTTAATTGAAGAATTACAGGTGACTTAATATCAAATGTTCACTAGGGAAAATGTCTTCAAATCTGCTGATGTTGTTTGATGTTTGAGCACACAGTAGCCAAGTTTAGAAGAGCTAAAGCATTTAACTGCATATCAACAGCATTTTCAAATCCTAAAGCTAACATGGTCTTTACATATGGATCTATTTTCTTAAACAATACATTTTAGAATAAAATATAATGGTATGTAATTTGTTCTCAGAATACCTGTAGCCTGTTAAGCCTCCTTTCTGCAGGCTAATTACCTAATTTTTTTTTTTTTTAAAAGCAAAGTCCTGTTTGAGGTATTGAGTCATATCCGAAGATTGGATTTTATTTTCCATTCATAAATTATATCAAATATAGTTGACTTTTTTTATTTATATTGGGTAAAACAACAAAAGTGCTCCCTATGATTATAGGCCTAATATACCTGGTTCTAACTGAAAGCAGTTTTTACAGATGGGTGTTACTTTCCTGAAAGTAGAACAGAACTGCAGATATAGCCTTAATCATTGTGCTAAAACCAGCACTTCTCTATTATTGAATGACCATTTTACTTGTACTATTAAAAAATGGTGTCTTACAGGTGTTTGGAGTAAATCTGAGACAACCCTTGTAAGTTTCTAAACCATCATATAAATTCTCATAATAACCTTCATATAGGCCAGTGGTTTTCAATCTTTTTTTAATTTGTGGACCCCTAAAAAATTTCAAATGGAGGTGCAGACCCATTAGAAACTTTAGACATACTCTGTGGACCCCCAGGGGTCTGAGGATGATAGGTTGTAAACCACGGAGATGAGACTTTTCTTGTAGGTCTTTAGACATTAACCAAAATTCCATATTTCTGAAATTATTATTGCTTTTAATTATCAAGGCAAACAGGGGGCCGTGATGAGGAAAAGGTAGAAGAAGAAACTAGCTTCCTGTTATGACCAGGACTGATATGGTCTGTTTTTTAAATTTAGTCTCCTTGAAAATAGGTATTTCTCTCCTTATTGCAGTTTTTCACCATGTGCGTTCAGCTGCCAGGATTTCCCAGGTGGCAGCAGCAGTGGTACTATCTTAAGTAAATGCTTGAAGGGGTATTTGAAGTAGAAACATTGCTAACTTTTCCTGTTCCTCACCCCCAACATCAACATGCCCAGCTATAGGAACTTCCTGGAATACATGTAAATTCATGTTGATATTGTATAGCTGCGCCTATCATCTGTTCTGTTTAAAGCATATAAAACCAGCATTTGATTGAAATATGCTGCCCTTTGCTTCCGCAGAGTCCCAATTTAGGCACCAGCATTAGGAAATCAATGAAACAATTTGGTGCACAGCATCCGGTCTGGAGTAATTTAGTTAATGTTTCTCTAAGCTCTTTGAGGAGTGACCCACCCTCCTCTGTTATAATGAGAACCAAAAACTCAGTATTCACTTCTGTGATTACTATTTCTAACCCTATTAAAGTAGTTGGAGATTGATACATTGCCTCTCTTGTGTACAATAGGATTAACGCTCCAGTGCGTAGAGCTATCCTGCCTACTAGAGAAGTTAATTTGAGAGCAACTGGAATTCGGGGTTGACAGATTCCATAGCCCTACTTCTAGGAATGGCTTTTTAAATTGAAAACAGGAAGGAAAAGAAACAAACTTTTTATCTTGGCTCAGACTGAAAATTCTTTTGGACTGTTGTTGAAATATGAATTGTGGAAACAGAGGTAGTCCAGAATTGTTACAAAAAGTATTTGGTTTTTACAGCTTATCCTTGCTGATGTTCAGAAAATGTGTGCATATGAGGGAGACTCATTATAGTATTACTTATATAGATTTTTAGGGTAGTATGCACATAGGTGTATCTATATATCTGTCCATTACAAGTTATTGTACAATAAAGTACTTTATTTGGATATGGTTAATATATTTTGAAACAGTTGATCCCTGTTTTATTTATTTATATGTATTTAGAAACGCTTAATCCCCTTAAATGATACAGGAGACGGAAAAACAGGAATTGGGTGAAGCTGAAGCTTCTGGTCCTAATGTTGTTGCTGTTATCTAGCCCAACTAATTCCAATGGGCCTCCATCCTTGCTACAGCAAAAGCTATATTGTAAAGACTGGCTAAAACACCGCACCCCCATACCCTGTTTTGAATGCTGTTGGCTGGCTGGTGTGACTGGGGGATTAATGTTCAAAGCCAGTTTAATATTTGACTTCCAGAAGAATGCCTGTTTAAAAAGCCCTGTCCTCTAATTTATTTAACACTAGATGATTAGATTTAACTCACTTTACAGGATAACTGTTACCAGTCTGTAAAGCGATAATCTATCCTGATATCACACTTTCGCTGCTTTTAATTCATGTGTTTTTGAGGTTGCCTAAT
This sequence comes from Trachemys scripta elegans, assembly GCF_013100865.1. Lineage (NCBI taxonomy): Eukaryota > Metazoa > Chordata > Testudines > Emydidae > Trachemys > Trachemys scripta. The sequence goes on from NC_048299.1 coordinate 165,219,005, forward strand.
ATTGTCAAACTTCTGGTATGAAGTAGCAGATTCTTTGCTTCACCACAATCTGAATATTCCTTATGACCTCTAAGCCTGCCTAGCCTTTACCTCTGCAATTGTGACCCCATGGATTAAATTATTAAAGTATGGCTCATTCATGTAGTTTTTTCTTTTGGCAAAATATGGAGTGGTTTGAAATGCCAGCATGTTGCATACTGTAGCAGACAGGATTAAAGATAGATAAAATTCAGTTCTGTATAGGGGACACATGAAAGACACTTGTTAAGAGTTAAAGTTGGGTATAGTGCCTTACGTGGGCAGGGCCACCCAGAAAGGGGGGGCAAGTGGGGCAATTTGCCGCAGGCCCCACAGGGGCCCCCATGAGAATATAGTATTCTATAGTACTGCAACTCCTTTTTTAATGGAAGGGGCCCCTGAAATTGCTTTGCCCCAGGCCCCCTGAATCCTCTGGGCAGCCCTGTACGTGGGCCTTCTACACAGAAATGAATTTCACCCAGATATAGTATAATTTCTTCTAGAGAAATCGGCTTACTACACAATTTAAGCTGTCCTGTATAGATGTGGCAGTAATTGTGGACAAGTTTGGTGTTAGTGTTAGTCTTTTGAGGAATTGGGTGCATGCCATTAATTAACCATCAGTTTGATATATTTTTTGGGGGCGGGGGGATATTTCATTATCCCTTGATTGTAGCATCAAATTCTTGATTTTTTTAAAAATCTATAAATATGTAACTTTTTCATCTTATTGCTTATTCACAAATTATAATTGTGTGATTGTGTAAAGACAACACACTTCAGTAAATCCTGGTTTTTCATCTTTTTAGAACTTTTTCATTTCTGAAATTTAAAAAAAATTGCAGTTTGCTCCTGAAACTGTTCATTATCTTGAGGCGCTGTTCATTCAATGGAGGGGTGGGTCCTACCTGGTTTTTCTGGTTGTGCTGCTTCATAGTAGCATTCTGCTACAGTAAAGCGGTCCACCTAGAGGTAAAAGTCAAATGATGCCATTTACAGGACAGAATTAATCTAAAAGGCAAACACACTTCATACAAAGGAAAATGGTAGTAAATGAAGTCTGTTTGTTTTTCTTATGGAAGAAAATATTTGTAGCCAGAGGCTTTCATTACATAGCTTTTATTTGATACATCAATGCTATTTCCTCTTTCAGAACAGTGTCATAATACATCAGTTTTGGGGTTTCTTTGCTCACAATAATATGTATATGTGAAAATTCTCCATCTTCCTGTAGGCTTAAAAATAAAAAGTGAATTAGCCTGTATGATATCACTTCCAGGTATGTGCACACTCTGATTTGAAAATAGAAGACTTAAGATGAATAAACTTTCTAAAACAGCAATTGCCCACATTACTTTGGCTTACAACACTATATTATGAAGCTCTTTTTTCCTTGGTGCATTTGAACACCCACAGCTTATATTCTGAGAAGGAAATGAATCAGACTTAAACCTTGATTAACAATATCATTACCAATTATTACTGGTGGTAAATGCTATATGTGTACAAGGTAACGCAGCCATAAAAGACTTTGTGTGCCCAGTATATTTAATTATCATATCTTACGCCATCTCTTTCTTAGTCCTATTCTTTTACCAAGTGCTCTATAGTCTTGTGTTTAGTTACAGTATAGCAGTTCAGCTCTGTGCCATCCACTTCCCTCTGGATACCTGGCAAGAATCCCAGCCACTGATTTTTGTCAGGAAAAATCTTGTCAGTAGAGTCATTGTCGTCAGCTGCTGCTTGTTACCAGCTTTGAGGCTAGGCTGATGGCTAACTTTAGCGCTGACATCATATTTTTTTTTTTTTTTTTTTTTTAGTTTCTCAATTTGAGTGGGAAGGGAAAAAACTCTTCAGTGAGCAGTTGTCCAGACGCCCATATGGAATTATGAAGTATGCGTCTTTCTAAACACTGTCTCACTGTGTCACAGCTGGACTGCTCCACAGTGATGCAGCTAGATCATAAAACAGTACTTCAGGATACATCTATCTATCTTACCCTGGGAGTTGGAAGAGTTGCCAGTTTATTCCCAAAGTCAAGCTTTTCTCATGCTTGAAAAAAGCCACTGAGTTGGCCAACAAAATATTTTTTTTACTATTTAAAGATTTAGTCTTGTCTAGATGTGCAGAGATTTACATACTTAATACTTTTTTATATTGAGGAATTATTGCATTAAAGAATAATTTTAGGAGGTGCTGGAATTGACCAGAAAGTAGTACTTTTCTTTTGATCTCCTTTGGGGAATTTTTAGAAATTACTCACTCTGTGGTTTTCAGTGTAGTAATTTTTGCATTGGACGCTTGAGTAAGTTAATATTTTATATTGCAAAAGTACCTTCAGGAGTTTGTTGCTCCACTTTAGTGTCAACCTTTCACCCCCCTTACCTCCCCCCCACCAATTCTGCAGTCCTTCCTCACATCCATGTTACTCACGGTTGCACAATTAAGTTCTTCTGTTTCTTTTAAAAAGTGGATGGATTTGATGCTTGTGGAGAATGGACTAGACCAAGGGTCAGCAACCTTTCAGAAGTGGTGTGCTGAGTCTTAAATTAGAGTGAATAAATGAAGGTTTTGCGTGCCAGTAATACATTTTAACATTTTTAGAAGGTCTCTTTCTATGTCTATAATATAGAACTAAATTATTGTTGTATGTAAAGTAAATAAGCTTTTTAAAATGTTTAAGAAGCTTCATTTAAAATTAAATTAAAATGCAGACATACACCCCGTCGGGACCGGTGGCCAGGAACCGGGCAGCGGAGTGCCACTGAAAATCAGCTTGCGTGCCGCCTTCGGCATAGAATCATAGAATGTCAGGGTTGGAAGGGACCTCAGGAGGTCATCTAGTCCAACCCCCTGCTCAAAGCAGGACCAATTCCCAACTAAATCATCCCAGCCAGGGCTTTGTCAAGCCTAAGGAAGGAGATTCCACCACCTCCCTAAGTAACCCATTCCAGTGCTTCACCACCCTCCTAGTGAAAAACTTTCCTAATATCCAATCTAAACCTCCCCCACTGCAACTTGAGCCCATTATTCCTTGTTCTGTCATCTGGTACCACTGAGAACAGTCTAGGTTGCCTACCCCTGCACTAGACAGAACCCAGGCATATTTGTGTAAACTTCCCTCCCCCCGACTGGATTCCTGCCAATACACGTTAGTCTATACCGGCAATAATCCTAGATTGCCGCTCTTCTATGATGGGTCTCTGAGTAGAGCCTTCCAATTGTGCTGAATGGGCCAGATTGCATGGTGGTTTCTGATATGGACCAAAGTCCCCGGGCCCAAAGTGACAGAAAACATATAATAAGAAAGAGTCTTCTACCTTATTCAAAATGTCAGTTCACTTTAATAGGAGTAGAAAGAAGCCTATATATATTTAATATATTGCATCCTGGGATATATTTGAGGGTGGTTAAGAGCAGGGCCGGCTCCAGGCACCAGCCCACCAAGCATGTGCTTGGGGCGGCACCTGGAGGGGGGCGGCGCGGCGCTCCGGCCTGAGAGCTGGGCCGCGACTGGGTTCGCTGCCCCCCCCCCCCCCCGCCCCCCGGGCCCCCGGGGGGGGCGGGGCCCCGGCCGGCTTGCCGCCCCCCCCCCCCCTCTGGCTGCCGGGGAGAGCGGAGCCCCCACCGGGCTCTCTGCCCTCCTTCCGGCGCTCAGGCAGCCAGCGGAGCCGCGGCGGGCTCGCTGCCCTCCCCCCAGCGCTCCGGCTGGTCGGGGAGAGCAGGCCTGCGTCCGGGCTCAGCGCCCTCCCCTGCTGCGCTCCCCGTGGGGGGGAGCAGCGGGAGGCTTTTTCGCCTGGGGCGGCAAAAAAGCCAGAGCCGGCCCTAGTTAAGAGACAGGATTTGTCCAGGGATGTGTCAAGCATGGGCACAAGGGCTTGTGGTCTGTAGAGAGCAATCCTCTCCAGATTTTGGAATGCAACCCTACATTCCTGAGTCTCGCCATTCCTTTAGTGTCAGCAAATATATGTGAAACCCACTGGGAAAGTTTGTATGTCATCTTCCTCTAGTGCTAGAGGATGGCAACCTACTATTGTTATCAGTTAGTCCATTATCTTAAGTGACAGAAGTCTGGGACATAATTAAGGTTATCCAGGCAACCTAATTTTTGCAGTTCCTAACTTTTAAGTGCTTGACTTTGCAAGCTTAATGATGTTCTTTTAATGCAGTTTGTGTGTAATTTCTTAAGTTTTTTTTGTCATTTTGCTTTTTCAAAAACCTAAAATTACACACACACACACACACACACTACATTTAAAGAACATCATTAAGCTTGCAAAGGCTAGCACTCAAAAGTTAGGAACTGCAAGTAAGATTAACCTCAATTAGGTCCCGTTGCATTATGATGATCTTCAGTCTCATGATCCCATACTGTCTTCCTCAACATGTTACCTCATTAGTCCTCATAATAGAAAGTGCTCATTGAATTTTTCTCATTGTTCAGTCCTTGGCCCCATGTTGCGTGTTATTCAAACCCTTTTCTGAAGATAGAATTATTGATTTCCTCATGAGCTTTTGCGTGCCGTGTTGCTCATCATTATAGTGTCAGGGTACTTCATGAATATTAATGAATTTATTGTGTCAGCATCCCATGAGAAGTGGGAGTTGGGACAGACATTGAGGTCAAAAGTTACCACTAATTTTGGGTGCCTAATGTGGGAAACCTAGGACCTGACTATTTTAGGTGTACGTAGCATTAGATAGCACTTCATATGTTCAAAGCACAGCTCCTGTTGATATCAGTTGCAGCTGTGCGTGCTCAGTACTTCTACAATTCAGACTCATCTATGAGTCTATCAGGTTAACGTAGCCCTCTGAGATTTGTTGATTGCCTGATGATAGTTTGTGGAAAGTTTTATGGCTAACCTGTTTTAAAAATAAAATAAATGAGTTAAGGACATTGTTTCAGTTTTATAAACTGCCATTGAAAAATGAAACAAAGATGTTGTGTTTGTCACATAATTAAAGTAAATTGACCCTGATTTGTATTCCAAAATCACTGCTTCCTACAATGTACAGTGCTTAAATCATAACATATTAAGTCAAATACAATGCTGCTACTTCAGTATAATGATAGTTAGGCTTGGAAGAATTAGATTTTTAATAGTAAATGTTGGTAAAAGTCAACTTCACCATATATGCCCACAAATCATGAGGAAAATATTTCCATCAATGAAAATTGGCGTTTACAGATAAGCAAAGAAAGAAGAATGTTGCTTGAGAACTTAGTTTGATTTAAGGATACACCTCTACCTTGATATAATGCTGTCCTCAGGAGCCAAAAATTCTTACCGCGTTCTAGGTGAAACCGCGTTATATTGAACTTGATTTGATCCACCAGAGTGTGCAGCATCCCCCCCCCCCTCCCCCCAGAGCACAGCTTTACTGCATTCTATCTGAATTCTTATTATATCAGGTTGTGTTATATCGAAGTAGCAGTTATTTACTTTGTATATTTTAACATGTGATATTGACAATTTGTGTTAAAATGGTTATAAAGGTTTATCATTTTGAATCTCATGGTGTACTATCATTAATTATTGTGAAAACCTGTGAAAAATGAAAGATTTTTATGAATTAAAAAATTGATATCTGTTGAAATAAACAATCAAATTATGTCAAGCCTCTACATAATCATCTTATGTATTGTTTTAGACGATAGAATCCTTTCACTATTATGCATCTGATAAATGTGTCTCTGTAGATTGCATTGTTTGTGGTTTTAAAATGTTAGATTTAAGAGGTATTAAATCTCACTCATGTAAACCATATAAAATATGTTGAATAGGTGTTTAAAAATTATTCAGTGGATGACAAATTGAAATGCAGTCTATGTAATTGCACTGAAGCTTTTTCATCTGGAGACAATGTTTTGCAAATGCCAGAAACTTTTGATTGTTCATTTAATGACTTTTTAGAATAAAAGGAAACTTGTTTATAAAACAGTATTTCAGCTTCAGATAACACTAAAGTAATTACTGTATAAATTAAGTAGACAAACTGTAGACAACTTCTAAAATGCATGAATTATAGGTTATTCCTTATATTGGACTAATGGGAGATAATGGTAAAATGGAAAACTCTTGAGAGTATGACTCAAACAGCCCTGAAACGCTATGGTAATATGGACAAGTACTTGGCATCAATATTACCAAAATTTGTTCAAATACCTTGTTTGGCCCAGTAGCAGGAATTTGAAGGCTTGTCAAGTCATTCAATTGACAGGTTAAATGATGTCTGACTGTCTCTGTTACTTGACCACAGTCAGATATTCTAGGAAGAATGCCCTGAGATAGGCAGCCTACCTTTTTGATTGCACCATGGTACCATCTGTTAGCAAGCCTACTTAAATGTCTTCATCACTCACTTTATTACATGCTAATAGTACGTGTTGGGAGGGGTGGGAGCAAAGGTGAACTAATTTAAAAGTTGAGCATCTTGATTGGCTGGAATCTTCTAGAACAAACACTGTATGTATATCTTTATTTGAATGCCAGGCCATGGGTGTACATAGCAGTTTACAAAGCACATTAAACAAGTTAGTGTCCTGTCCCTGTCCCGAAGGTCTGGAAATCTAAGCTGACTGGACAAACATCCAAAAAGTGAGTGGAGGAGGAGGATTCAGTCATTGTTTCCTCCCCTAAACCAAATAGAAAAGGTGCTCAGCCATTTAGCTTCTCCCTTAACAAATAAAAGGTATGACAGCTATTAACTTCCTTTCCCACCCTCAACAAATCAACCAACCAACATTAAATTCCTAAATAAATAATCCCCTACACTTTTCCCCCTCAACAAAAGGCCCTTAATCCAGCCCTCTACCTCCCTGGCCAAACCCTGCTGATAACATGACAGGATCTATGCTAATGAGGGAGGGTTGACATTACATTTCCCTCCTTCTGCTTAAGGTAACTTTGTTTTTTGTAATTAGGGTCTCCAGTAGGCTTAGCTATATACTTATGCCTAAAGTCTTACTCCTTTTTTGGTTACTTTTCTAATATTGCTTTGAAAAAATTGACCATATCTGACAATATTTGACTGATCAATTGACCAATTATTTGGGATTAGTCAAACCCCAACTTGAATTTTAAGACATTACACTCTCCTTCCCACCTAATAGTGAACAACTTTTGATCCAAATAATAAAAACAAGAATCCCCCACCGGCAAATACTGTACCAAATTCTACATAGATGGCTCCTGATTAGACTGTGATTTGTGTGTAAGGGGAGACTGGAATTTGGGCCACTGTGTGAGATAATTGCAAATAAGCAGAAATGAGAAACATATACAGTGAAATCACTAGGGTGGCATTGTGCTATGTTAAAGTTCCCATTGATTTCAGTGAGAGCATTTGTTCGGATTATTGTTGGAATTAGGATGCCTGGTTTGAACCTTCACTTTTGATGTAATATCCAAACTCACAATTTGTTTTTTGCTTATTTTTGAAATTGCTCAGTTTTTTTTAGTTTGTAATGTTAAATAATCGCAGTATGCTAAATATGAGTACTGTTCAGTTATAGCTGTAAGAAGAGACCTCAATGAATCTTAATAATTAAAGATTAAGGGTTAGTTCACAGAAGAGTTCTAGTGTAATACAGAAGAGTTAGAGGCCTATTTATATTACAGGTTTCTCTTTTGATCACAATGCAAGATTCACATTTAAGCAAAGCCAAGATTCTGTTTGTTCATCCTTACACATTATCTTAATAGACAGAAACAGTGATTCAAACAGTTGCACCACTAGTAAGATTTTCAGGTAGTTTCATTTGGAAGTATTCTTAAAGCAAATCTTTTATATATTGTAAGCCTGTCCTGCCCCCTTTCCCCTGCCCCATACACATACACTCTGCTAGATACAGAGCTATATATTCATGTAGACATTGGTAACAGTATTTTTAATACATTTTTTGTGCTTTTCCTTTCCAAAGAGTAAGGAACTGATGTAAGCGCAGTTGAGGCTTTAGAAACTGACTTTCAGGGATTGGGCACTTGGGGGCTTGAAGTATTGAAGAGATCACTTGTTTAAGGATTTATGAAAAGTCTCTGTTCTGGTGCATTAAGTATTACTGTTTTATTAAAAATGTCTAATCATCTGTCAAAAACAGCCAAACTGTTTCATGTTAGTACAGTAATTTACACCAGACTGTTAATGCATAACTGAATACTAGGAAGACTGGCTAAAGAACTGTATTTAATATAACTGAATATTGGAAGGCATGTGTAGGAACAATTAAACAGTTCTGCTTTAAAAAAAAGTTACTGCCCTTCCCTGGTGGACTTGGCTGCCAGCTGTTGTTTAAACTCGCGTGCCCCTGCCTTGTGAGGTTGAGCAGTTGAGACTACTGTACTAGCCGGAAACCGGGGCATTTATGATTGAGTTCCTGTTATTGGCTTACTCTAAAGGAAAATGCCAAGTTGTACTAGACATAGTACAGTAGGCCCTCTGTGTGACTCTTGGTATTTTAGGCTGTTTTCTATTTCAAGACTGACTGACTTTGGATTTCCGTCCCCCCCCCCCCAACTCTTAAGTTTGTTCTGTAGGTAATTAGGAAAATGGCTGAGCTTAACAAAATTCACGTAACTTTTAGCAGTATCCTAGAAACGTGGATAGAGCAACACACATGTGAATATATTGTGGATGCAAATTCATTTCTTTATAAACTTGGGTCTCTTTTGTATGCCAATTGAATGTCAATTGGTTTTGGTCTTGATGTACAATATGCCAGTATTTTACAATAAGATTTTAAAAAGATAATCTATAATCCAAAGCATATTAAAAGTGCTCAGTTCGGCTGCTGAAACTCGTGAAAAGAAATGAAATGCCACAGATAGCTTTATAGGCACTTTAAAAAAATTATGCATTAATGAGGTAAAATATATTTCTAAGATTAAGCTGGAAATATTTTACTTGAAAACTTTCCTGTATTTCAATAGCTGCTGTAGATTGGCACTGATGCTGCGTTGGGTGCTATTTTGCTCATTGTGGAAGAGGGAAGATTTACTATATTTAGGGTGCCCAGATAGCAACAGTGAAAAAACGGGATGGGGGGGAAAGTCCCAAAAAACAGACTGTCACTTTAAAAACGGGACATGTGGTCACCCTAACTATATTTCTCTTTCAACTTATTTTTTCTGAATACTGCATTTGAAGTTCATAGAACCGGAATTGCTCCTAAGTGAGCTAAATATATTCCAATTTGCTTTCCTAAAAAGCTGCTCCATATGAGAACAACTTATAGCTGTGGAGGGATGGAGTTGCTACTATCATACAAAAGTGGCTCTGTACATGTATGCACACTTCATACTATAAATGAGAATACGCTGTGTATTTTCTTTAATTTTATCTGTATCTTTCTGTCTCCATATTTTTATGGGGCACTCGCACAGTATAGGAGCACCTCTCAATTATTGAAAGAAATAATCTCTTCCTCACTTCTCTTTTTTAGGAGAAATACCTTGATTATTTCAGAGGGGAGTGTGTGTGTGTGTGTGTGTGTGTGTAAAATATATAATAATTTTAAGGATCGTTGACTCAGTTTAATAACTTGATTTCAGTCTTGGAGCACTGGATCAAATTACTTATTGATTACTCTTTGCTTGTATTATAGTAGTGCCTAGGATTGTTGCTTCATTGTGCCATATACACCTCTACCCCGATATAACGCGACCCTATATAATGCGGTAAAGCAGTGCTCCGGGGGGGTGGGGCTGCGCTCTCTGGCAGATCAAAGCAAGTTCGATATAACAGTTTCACCTATAATGCGGTAAGATGTTTTTGGCTCCCGAGGACAGCGTTATAGTGGGGTAGAGGTGTAGTAAGGTACAGACCCCTTCCTTAAGTGCCTACAATCCAACTTTCTCCTAACTTCATTCTTGGAAACAGCTGAACCACTTTTACTGAAATCCCCTTCTCCTTACCTCCCCCATCCCTCCAAATCCGTCCCAAAGTCAAACATAGTGTAGAAAATCTCAGCATTAATGGTTAAGGTTTGTCAAAGTTCTAAGCAACTGAAAATGGGGTCTTTATAATGGAGTATGGCAGGAAACCTTAATTACTGGTGACACTACCTTGCCCACCTATACTGAAAGAAAATCCAAATTTATATTTTGAAGCTAATTACAGAGATTCAAGCTCCTGTACATTGCTTTGGGAGGAAATGAAATGAATTCTGAGGGATACACAATTTTGTATCTAATACATATGAAAAAGAAAAGATCATTGCAACAAAATGACTGAGGAAACAGCTGAAGTAACTAAAACAGCTAAGTAAAAATGGGCAAACCAGGAAGTTTTACACTTCATTGAACCTTTGTACACTCATCAAGAAACAAAAATAGTTTTAATACAAAAACCTTTGAGTAGGGAAGTGACCTGTGAAACCTGTTGGCTAAATTGGTTTAAAGTGTGGGGGAGGGAACCCCAACAGCATATCTAAAAAAATCTATACATCATCAGAATGAGTTGGACAGTCAAGACATCCTCAAATAATAGAAGAATTGTAAAAATGAGTTTTAAGCTAGTGGGAAAAGATTAACTGACCTACAAATTCATTTACTTTTAAATTATAAATATAATAGAATTTGAGGGATTTTTATGGAATATGAAGGAAATAAATTCTGCCCCGGGGTCCTCTGTGCAAAATTGGGGCCCTAGAGTGTGATTTTTTTACTGCATGTGACACAAATTGAGTTTTGGGCCAGGCTTTATAAAATAGACCACAGCCCTCTACGTGATGCCAACAATTGATAGTGCAAAAACAAACTAGTATCCTCTGTTTAAAGTTGAGAAGAGGAATGTAACAGGGTTTGTCCCTTTTTTCCATTAGTATTTGAAGTGATTATAGACCATTGGGCAGTTTTAACATAAGAACGGCCATACTGGGTCAGACCAAAGGTCCATCTAGCCCAGTACCCTGTCTTCAGACAGTGGCCAATGCCAGGTGCCCCAGAGGGAATGAACAGAACAGGTAATCATCAAGTAATCCATCCCTGTCGCCCATTCCCAGTTTCTGGCAAACAGAGGCTAGGGACACTATCCCTGCCCATCCTGGCTAATAGTCATTGATGGGCCTATCTGCCATGAACTTATCTAGTTCTTTTTTGAACCCTGTTACAGACTTGGCCTTCACAACATCCTCTGGCAAGGAGTTCCACAGGTTGACTCTGCATTGTGTAAAAAAATATTTCCTTTGGTTTGTTTTAAACCTGCTGCCTATTAATTTCATTGGGTGACCCTTAGTTCTTGTGCTCTGAGGAGTAAATAACACTTCCTTATTTACTTTCTCCACACCAGTCATGATTTTATAGACCTCAATCGTATTCCTCCTTAGTTGTCGCTTTTCCAAGCTGAAAAGCCTCATCTGGAAGCTGTTCCATACCCCTAATCATTTTTGTTGCCCTTTTCTGAATCTTTTCCAATCTCTCTCTCTCTCTCTCTCTCTCTCTTTTTTTTTTTTGAGATGGGGTGACCACATCTGCACTCAGTATTAAAGATGTGGGCGTACCATGAATTTATATAGAGGCAATATGATATTTTCTGTCTTATTATCTAACCCTTTCTTATTGATTCCCAACATTCTGTTAGCTTTTTTGACTGCCGCTGCACATTGAGTGGATGATTTCAGAGAACTATCCACAATGACTCCAAGATCTTTTTTGACTAGCAACAGCTAATTTAGACCCCATCATTTTATATGTATAGTTGGGATTATGTTTTCCATTGTGCATTACTTTGTGTTTATCAACATTGAATTTCATTTGCCATTTTGTTGCCCAGCACCCGGGGTGAAAGTAACTTAAATTTCTTACTGGTATGGTGTATCGCAACCCACCTCCACTCCTACACCTTTAACTTCATGGATCCCTTTGCATGACTTTGATACAGAAATTAAAGCTACTACTACCAATACTCTAGAATAAAACTTTAATATTGGAATAAAAGCCTGAACTCTGTCACATTTCTCTCCTCTCCTCTGTTTTAAGGGAGCCCTCATAGGGGGAAGAGGGAAAGAATCTATGTACAAACCAGACTCAAAGGAAATCTAGCAGGTAGAGGGAGGGGGGGAGAGAGAGAGAGAGAGAGAGAGCCAATCCCACTGAGCTCTGCAGGTGCAAGAGAAAAGTCCCCCACAGGCTCTGACACCAGTTGCACAGCGTGGGATCCTGCACCAGTCCTCCCAGCCCTTTCTGATCGTGGCCACAGGCCAAAACCACCGGCTCCACCGCCCTGTGCAGCTGCGGGACAGAGCCGGGCAAGCTGTGGAGGATGCCCAAGAAATGGCCCCTCACCATCCCAGCTCTGATTCCAGCTTGAAGTAATGAGTCAGGAGCTGTCTTTGTTGGAGCTGTCGATCCAGGAATCCAGTGCTGCGCCCTGCCCGTGGCGGAGGAGCTGGAGGATGAGGAGGGCATGGTGACTTTCAGCATGCCGGGACTCCAGCCTGTGGCTCCCTCCTCCTCTGGCCAGGCCGCGGAAGGTGGCTAGGCTCGGCACTTCACCCCTGTCTCTCACTCAGCAGCGCTGTGGCTCCTTTCCAGTGCAGGGGCATAGCCACGGGTGGGCCTGGGTCGGCTATGGCCCACCCACTTAGCATCCAGGCCCACCCACCCCCAGCTTTGGCTGTGTTCCCGCCAGGGCTCAGGGCCTTGCTCCTCTCCACCCAGTGCTCCAGCTGGGCCTGGGGAGTGCGGTTGGGGGCTTGCAAGCCCCCATACCCCAATCCTGCTCCCTGGCTGGAGCACCAGGGTGGGCGGAGCAGGGCAAGCCCCCGCTCCCTGGCTGGAGCACCAGGGTGGGCAGAGCAGGGCAAGCCCCCGCTCCCTGGCTGGAGCACCAGGGCAGGCGGAGCAGGGCAAGCTCCCTGCGCCTTACCCTGGCTTGGCGCCAGCAGGGAGCAATTCAACACAGCTCCAGTGAGGCAGGGGTGCACCTGTGTGAGTCTCCTCCCAGAGCAGTTAGCACAGCGGGCTGGCTTATTCCTCAGGACCAGTGACTGGGCACCACAGGCAGAGGCAGTGGTGAGTCAAGGGCTGGGGGGTTGCAGTGGGGCTGAGGGAGGGCTGAGGTGTGGAAGGGGAGGGCAGGACTGAGCCGAGGGCTGGGGGAGGGCAGGGCTGGGTGCAGAGGAGAAAGTAAGCTAGTACTGAATACTTGGTCCACTTTCTTACCGTTACGCCCTACCAGTCCGTACTGGCTTACTTTGACCTCTGCTAGTCATCCAGTTTTGTGAGATCCTTTTGTAGCTCTTCGCAGTGTGCTTGGGACTTAACTGTCTTTAGTAGTTTTGTATCATCTGCAAATTTCACCACTGCATTTATTCCTACCCTTTGTTTCCTATTATTTAACCAATTACCAATCCATGAGAGGACCTTTCCTCTTATCCCATGACCGCTTACTTTGCTTAAGAGCCTTTGGTGAGGGACCTTGTCAAAGGCTTTCTGAAAATCTCCGTATACTATATACACAGGATCCCCCTTGTCCACCTGCTTGTTGACCCCCCTCAAAGAATTTTAGTAGATTGGTGAGACATGCTTTCCCTTTACAAAAACCATGTTGACTCTTCCCCCAATTAATTATGTTCATCTATGTGTCTGACAATTTTTTGTTCTTTACTATAGTTTCAGCCAGTTTGCATGGTACTGAAGTCAGACTTACCGACCTGTAATTGTATTTTTACACTTCATTTGCCAGAGTTTATGCTCCTTTCTATTTTCCTCACTAGGATTTAACTTCCACTTTTTAAAGGATGCCATTTGGTCTCTCACTGCTTCTTTTACTTTGTTTAGCCATGGTGGCACTTTTTTGGTTCTCTTACTATGTTTTTTAATTTGGGGTACACATTTAAGTTGAACCTCTATTGTGTCTTTAAAAGGTTTCCATACGGCATGCAGAGATTTCACTTTTGGTGTTGTGCCTTTTAATTTCTGTTTAACTAACCTTCTTTTTTTGTGTAGTTCCCCTTTCTGAAATTAAATGGTACAGGGTTGGGCCACAGTGGTGTTTTCCCTGCCACAGGGATGTTAAATTTAATTATATTATGATCACTATGACCAAGCGGTCCAGCTCTATTCACCTCTTGGACCAGATCCTGTGCTCCACTTAAGATTAAATCAAGAATTGCCTCTCCTCTTGTGGGTTCCTGGACTAGCTTCTCCAAGGTGACAAGAAACTTTACTTCTGCCTCCAATCCTGAGGTGACATGTACCCAGTCAATATGGGGATTGTTGAAATCCCCCATTATTATTGAGTGTTTTATTTTAATAGCCTCTCTAATCTCCCTAAGCATTTCACAGTCACTATCATCCTGGTCAGGGGGTTGGTAATATATCCCTAGTGCTATGTTCTTATTATTAGAGCATGGAATTACTATCCATATAGATTTTATGGTACACTTCATTTAAGATTTTTACTTCATTTGATTCTAAGCTTTCTTTCACATATAGTGCCACTCCCCGACCAGCATGACCTGTTTCTGTTTTTCCGATATATTTTGTACCCTGGTGTTACCATGTCCTATTGATTATACTCATTCCACCAAGTTTCTGTGATGCCTGTTATATCAATATCCTCATTTAATGTGAGGCAGTCTAGTTCACCCGTCTTATTATTTAGACTTCCAGCATTTGTATATAAGCACATTAAAAACTTATCACTTTTTAGCTGTCGACCATTACATGATGTAATTGAATGGGACTCTTTTTCTTTTGATTGTTTCTCATTAGATCCTACCCCTATTTTATCATCTTCCATCCTCTCCTCCTTACTAGGACATAGAGAATCTCCATTAATAGATCTGCCCCTAAGGGATGTCACTGTCCGAACCATGTGCTCCTCAGCACCTGTTGGCTTTCCCCCAGCCCTTAGTTTAAAAACTGCTCTCCGACCTTTTTAATGTTAAATGCCAGAAATCTGGTTAGGTGGAGCCTATCCTTCCTGTATAAGCTCCCCATTTCCCCAAAGCTTCCCTAGTTCCTAATAAATCTAACCCCCTCCTCCCTACACCATTGTCTCATCCACTCATTGAGACCTGCAGTTCTGCATGTCTAACTGGCCTTGCGCATGGAACTGAAAGCATTTTAGAGAATGCTACCATGTAGGTCCTGGACTTCAGTCTCTCACCTAGCAGCCTAAATTTGGTGTCCAGGACCTCTCTCCTATCCTTCCCTATGTCATTGGTACCTACACGACCACCGGCTCCTCCCCAACATTACACATATGTCTCTATCTAGATGTTTTGAGAGATCTGCAACCTTTGCACCAGGCAGGCAAGTCACCGTGCGGCTCTCCTGGCCATCGCAAACCCAGCTATCTGTTTCTAATGATAAAATCCCCCATAACTATTACCTGTCTCTTCCTAGTAACTGGAGTTTCCTGCCACGGAGAGGTATCCTCAGTTTTAAACAAGAAAAGAAAAATGATAGTACTGAAGGTGAAATAAAGGTTCATTTTATGTAAATGACCTACTAATATTCAATACCAATCCAGTAAAATTAATACCTAACCTTCTATGGAGAACACAAAATATAAAAGTAAACTCTCTGAAATCAGAAGTGCTCTCATCTGGAAATTCTGCTGCTCCCATGGAAATCTGTTTTCTATTTAAAATTGCCATCGGAGCCATGAACTATTGAGGATATCAACTAATGTTGGAGTTTGATTTAAATATAAAACTTTTATTGAATACAGCATTAAACATGGAAACATGTAGGACTTTCCCATTAACTTTTTGGAATAGATGTTATAAGTGAACACTTCAGTGTTCAATGTCCCTCCTCCAGATGTTTCCTGACTAAAATTTTAAAAAAACCTAACTTGTTACATTTGTATGGAATAGCACCTATATAATGTGTTGAAAATGTGATGAGTGTCCTGTATGAGCAGAAAAGAGGATGTATGGTTTGATATTTCTACTTTATAATTCAGAAAACCTTCCATGTTAAATGTGTGAGGTTTTAGGATCCTGTTGTACATTTTGGCTGAGAAATGGTTATTGGTAAAATTTTCAATAGTGTCAAAGGAACTTAGGCTCCTAAGTCCCATTTTCAGAAGTGTCTTTGGCACTTAGACTCCTAAGTCACTGAGGCCCAACATTCAAATAGAAACAGTGGGAGCTAGGCATCTAAATACCTTTGAGGGTATTTTCAAAACTTCCTATCTGTTTAAATCTGATCTTGTAATTGAGTTGAAATCTGCTGACGTCACCGAATTACAGTACATTGTATGAATAGCTAAAGAACCATGCTATTCAAGTAGATTCCCAGAAGAAACTTGAACCTTACCACTTAACTGTTTTTATAAACAGTTGACAATTACGTTCAAAAATAAATTCCACGTGTTGGAATGTGATGAAGGGTGTTATGGACAGCATTCTATGAAGTAGAAGTAGGGCTGTCGAGATTAAAAAAATTAATCACAATTGATCATGTGATTAATCGCACTGTTAAACAATAATGTAATACAATTTTATTTAAATAGTTTTGGATGTTTTCTACATTTTCAAATATACTGATTTCAATTACAACACAGAATACAAAGTTTACAGTGCTCACTTACATTTATTTTTCATTACAAGTATTTGCACTATTAAAAAAAATAGTTTCAGAGTAGCAGCCAAAATAGTATTTTTCAACTCACCTAATACAAGTACTATAGTGCAATCTCTTTATCATGAAAGTTGAACGTACAAATGTAGAATTATGTAGAAAAAAACCTGCATTCAAAAATAAAACAATGTAAAATTTTAGAGTCTGCAAGACCACACAGTCTTCCTTGTTCAGCCAATTGCCCAGACAAACAAGTTTGTCTACATTTGCAGGAGATAATGCTGCCCGCTTTGTTTACAAAAGTGAGAACAGGCATTCTCATGACACTGTTGTAGCCAGCATTACAAGATATTTACGTGCCAGGTGCACTAAAGATTCATATGTCCCTTCATCTTCAACCATCATTCCAGGAGACATGCGTCCATGCTGATGACAGGTTCTCCTTGATAACAATCCAAAGCATAGCGGACTGACACACATTCATTTTCATTACCTGAGTGAGATGATACCAGCAGAAGGTTGATTTTTCTTTTTTGGTGGTTCGGGTTCTGAAGTTTACAAATCCGAGTGTTGCTCTTTTAAGACTTCTGAAAGCATGCTCCACGCCTCGTCCCTCTCAGATTTTGGAGGGCATTTCAGAATCTTAAACCTTGGGTCGAGTGCTGTTGCTATCTTTAGAAATCTCACATTGGTACCTTCTTTGCGTTTTGTGAAATCTTCAGTGAAAGTGTTCTTAAAATGAACATGTGCTGGCTCATCCTCCGAGACTGCTATAACATGAAATATAGGGGTAAAACATAGCAGGGGTCATACAGTTCCCCCCCCCCCCAAGAAGTTCAGTCACAAATGTAATTAACACATTCTTTTTTTAATGAGCATAGTCAGCATGTCCTCTGGAATGGTGGCCGAAGTATGAAAGGGCATGTGAATGTTTAGCATATCTGGTGCGTAAATACCTTGCAATGCCAGTTACAAAACTGCCATGCAAATGCCTGTTCTGACTTTCAGGTGACACTGTAAATAAGAATAGGGGTATGTCTACACTACGAAATTAGGTCGAATTTATAGAAGCCGGTTTTATAGAAATCGGTTTTATACAGTCGATTGTGTGTGTCCTCACATAAAATGCTCTAAGTGCATTAAGTCGGTGGACCGCGTCCACAGTACCGAAGCTAGCATCGACTTCCGGAGCGTTGCACTGTGGGTAGCTATCCCACAGTTCCCGCAGTCTCCGCCGCCCATTGGAATTCTGGGTTGAGATCCCAATGCCTGATGATGCAAAAACAGTGTCGCGGGGGGTTCTGGGTACATCGTCAGGCCCCTCCCCCTCCGTCAGAGCAATGGTAGACAATCGATTCATGTCTTTTTACCTGGGTTACCTGTGCAGACGACAAACCACGGCAAGCATGGAGCCTACTCAGCTCAGCTCACCGTATGTCATCTGGGGGCTGGCAGACGTGGAGCTGCATTGCTATACAGCAGCAGCTCCTTGCCTTTTGGCAGTAGATGGTGTATTATGACTGGTATCCATCGTCATCGTATTCCTCAGTGAGGTCGGTCAGAGGCACCTGGGCAGACATGTTTTGTCTCCTGGAGACTCAGTCCTGCCGGCAGTCCTATTGAACCATCTTGATGATGATGGCTAGCAGTCATAGTACAGCATCTTCTGCCAAGCACCCAGAAGATGCCGAGGGCTATCAGTCATGCTGCACCGTCTGCTGCCAGCTTAAGATGTAAAAAATAGATGGACCAGATTTGTTCTGTATTCATTTGCTTACCCCTCCCTCTGTGAAATCAACGGCCTGCTAAACCCAGGGTTTTGAGTTCAATCTTTGGGGGGGCCATTCCGTGTGACAGTTATTTGTGTTTCTCCCTGATGCACAGCCACCTTTGTTGATTTTAATTCCCTGTACCTGTAAGCCATGTCATCTCTCGCCCTCCCTCCCTCCATCAGACAATAGTTTCGCACCTTTTTTCAGCCCAGACGCCATAGTACTGGGATCATGGAGCCCACTCAGATCACCGCGGCAATTATGAGCACTATGAACACCACGCGCATTGTCCTGGAGTATATGCAGAGCCAGAACATGCCAAAGCAAAACCAGGCGAGGAGGCGATTGCAGCGCAGCGACGAGAGTGATGAGGAATTTGACATGGACGTAGACCTCTCACAAAGTACAGACCCCAGCAATGTGCAAATCATGGTGTTACTGGGGCAGGTTCATGGCGTGGAACTCCGATTCTGGACCCGGGAAACAAGCACAGACAGGTGGGACCGCATCGTGTTGCAGGTGTGGGATGATTCCCAGTGGCTGCGAAGCTTTCGCATGCGTAAGGGCGCTTTCATGGAACTTTGACTTGCTTTCCCCTGCTCTGAAGCGCCAGAATACCAGGATGAGAGCAGCCCTCACAGTTGAGAAGCGAGTGGCGATAGTCCTGTGACAGCTTGCAACGCCAGACAGCTACTGGTCAGTAGGGAATCAATTTGGAGTGGGCAAATCTACTGTGGAGGCTGCTGTGATCCAAGTAGCCAACACAATCAAAGACCTGCTGATATCAAGGGTAGTGACTCTGGGAAACGTGCAGGCCATAGTGGATGGCTTTGCTGCAATGGGATTCCCAAACTGTGGGTGAGGCGATAGATGGAACCCATATCCCTATCTTGGCACCGGAGCACCAAGCCACAGAGTACATAAACCGCAAGGAGTACTTTTCAATGCTGCTGCAAGCCCTGGTGGATCACAAGGGACGTTTCACTAACATCAATGTGGGATGGCCGGGAAAGGTACATGACGCTCGCGTCTTCAGGAACTCTGGTCTGTTTCAAAAGCTGGAGGAAGGGACTTTCTTCCCGGACCAGAAAATAACCGTTGGGGATGTTGAAATGCCTATCGTTATCCTTGGGGACCCAGACTACCCCTTAATGCCATGGCTCATGAAGCCGTACACAGGCAGCCTGGACAGTAGTCAGGACCTGTTCAACTATAGGCTGAGCAAGTGCCGAATGGTGGTGGAATGTGCATTTGGACATTTAAACTGCGCCAGCGCACTTTTACTGACTCGGATAGACCTCAGCGAAGCCAATATTCCAATTGTTACTGCTGCTTGCTGTGCTCTCCACAATATCTGTGAGAGTAAGGGGGAGACATTTATGGCGGGGTGGGAGGTTGAGGCACATCGCCTGGCCGCTGATTACGCGCAGCCAGACACCAGGGCGGTTAGAAGAGTACAGCAGGGCATGGTGCGCATCAGAGAAGCTTTGAAAACCAGTTTAGTGACTGTCCAGACTACGGTGTGAAACTTCTGTTTGTTTCTCCTTGATGAACCCTCCGCCCCCACCCCCCCCGGTTCACTCTACTTCCCTGTAAACTAACCACCCTCCCCTCCCCCCTTCGAGCACCGCTTGCAGAGGCAATAAAGTGATTGTTACTTCACATTCATGCATTCTTTATTAATTCATCACACAACTAGGGGGGATAACTGCCAAGGTAGCCCAGGAGAGGTGGGTGAGGAGGGAGGGAAAAGGACACACTGCAGTTTAAAACTTTAAAACTTTAACACTTATTGAAGGCCAGCCTTCTGATGCTCGGGCAGTCCTCTGGGGTGGAGTGACTGGGTGGCCGGAGACCCCCCCTCCCCACTGCGTTCTTGGGCGTCTGGGTGAGGAGGCTATGGAACTTGTGGAGGAGGGCTGTTGGTTACACAGGGGCTGTAGCGGCGGTCTGTGCTCCTGCTGCCTTTCCTGCAGCTCAACCATACGCTGGAGCAGATCAGTTTGATGCTCCAGCAGCCAGAGCATCGACTCTTTCCTTCTGTCAGCAAGCTGACACAACCTATCCTCTTCAGCCCGCCACTTGCTCTCTTCAGCCCGCGATTCAGCCCGCCACCTCTCCTCTCGTTCATATTGTGCTTTTTTGCACTCTGACACTGACTGCCTCCACGCATTCTGCTGTGCTCTGTCAGCGTGGGAGGACATCTGGAGCTCCGAGAACATATCATCCCAAGTCCGCCATTTTCTCCTTCTAATCTTCACTAGCCTCTGTGAAGGAGAAACATTTGCAGCTGGTGGAGGAGAAGGGAGAGGTGGTTAAAAAAGACACATTTTAGAGAACAGTGGGTACACTCTTTCACGTTAAATTTTGCTGTTCACATTACACAGCACATATGCTTTTGTTACAAGGTCGCATTTTTCCTCTTATATTGAGGGCCTGCCGGTTTGGTGTGAGAGATCACTCATGCAGTGCGAGGCAACAGATTTCAGCTTGCAGGCAGCTATGGTAAGCCATAGTCTTTTGGCTTTTTTAACCTTCTTAACATGTGGGAATGGTTTCAAACAGTAGCGCCCTCATTTCCCATACCAACCCGTAGGGTTGGCCATTTAAAAAGGGTTTGCAATATAAAAGGAGGGACTGCGGTTTTCGGGTTCACATGCAGCACAAACCCAACTACCCTCACACCCACACCCAATTCTCTGGGATGATCATTTCACCCCTCCCCCCTCCCACTGCGTGGCTAACAGCGGGGAACATTTCTGTTCAGCCGAGCAGGAACGGGCACCTCTGAATGTCCCCTTAATAAAATCACCCCATTTCAACCAGGTGACCGTGAATGATATCAGTCTCCTGAGGATAACAGAGAGAGATAAGGAATGGATGTTGTCTGCATGCCAGCAAACACCAGAACCATACGCTGCCATGCTTTGTTATGCAATGATTCCAGACTACGTGCTACTGGCCTGGCGTGGTAAAGGGTCCTACCATGGCGGACGGGATAAGGCAGCCCTCCCCAGAAACCTTTTGCAAAGGCTTTGGGAGTACATGAAGGAGAGCTTTCTGGAGATGTCCCTGGAGGATTTCTGTTCCATCCCCACACACGTTAACAGACTTTTCCAGTAGCTGTACTAGCCGCTATTGCCAGGGCAAATTAATCATTAATCATTAAACATGCTTGCTTTTAAACCATGTGTAATATTTACAAAGGTACACTCACCCAGAGGTCCCTTGTGTGCCCTCAGGATCTGGGAGCACGCCTTGGGTGAGTTTGGGGGTTACTGGTTCCAGGTCCAGGGTGATAAACATAGCCTGGCTGTTGGGGAAACCGGTTTCTCCGCTTCCTTGCTGTGAGCTATCTTCATTGTCTTCATCATCATCTTCCTCGTACCCCGAACCCGCTTCTCTGTTGCGTGATTCTCCATTGATGGAGTCAAAGCACACGGTTGGGGTAGTGGTGGCTGCACCCCCTAGCATGGCATGCAGCTCCGCGTAGAAGCGGCGTGTTTGTGGCTCTGAGGTGAATTGGAAAAATACTCTTTTGTCATTTTTACAGTGCAAATATTTGTAATAAAAATAATATACACTTTGATTTTATAGAATCCTAGAATATCAAGGTTGGAAGGGACCTCAAGAGGTCATCTAGTCCAACCCTCTGCTCAAAGCAGGACCAATTCCCAACTAAATCATCCCAGCCAGGGCTTTGTCAAGCTGGGCCTTAAAAACCTCCAAGGAAGGAGACTCCACCACCTCCCTAGGTAATGCATTCCAGTGCTTCACCACCCTCCTAGTGAAATAGTGTTTCCTAATATCCAACCTGGACCTCCCCCACTGCAACTTGAGACCATTGCTCCTTGTTCTGTCATCTGCCACCACTGAGAACAGCCGAGCTCCATCTTCTTTGGAACCCCCCTTCAGGTAGTTGAAGGCTGCTATCAAATCCCCCCTCATTCTTCTCTTCTGGAGACTAAACAATCCCAGTTCCCTCAGCCTTTCCTCATAAGTCATGTGCTCCAGACCCCTAATCATTTTTGTTGCCCTCCGTTGGACTCTTTCCAATTTTTCCACATCCTTCTTGTAGTGTGGGGCCCAAAACTGGACACAATACTCCAGATGAGGCCTCACCAATATCGAATAAAGGGGAACGATCACGTTCCTCGATCTGCTGGCAATGCCCCTACTTATACAGCCCAAAATGCATTAGCCTTCTTGGCAACAAGAGCACACTGTTGACTCATATCCAGCTTCTCGTCCACATTTCAATTACAGCACACAGAATACAATATAGATGTTTTTCTACATTTTCATATAAAATATGTAATAAATTTCAGTTGGTTTTCTATTTAGCAGTGTGATTAAAACTTCATTTAATCGAGATTAATTTTTTAAATTGCAATTAATTTTTTTTTAGTTAATCACGTGAGTTAACTGCAATTAATTGGCAACCCTAAGTAGAAGCGTTGACAATGTGCACAAAGCGTTTTGGAAAAGAAATATTTTGAAAGCTCATAAGACTCATTTGTGTTCATTACAAGGAAAAAAACACTGCTAAACTTAACAAATGCTGCTGCTTTTGTAGTCTTATTTCAGTTTTCCATGTGGAGGAGAAGGTTGCATTAGGGCTGGTCTCCAGAATTTTTTAAAGTTGTATGCTTTTTTATTGTAATGAGACATGAAATTATGAATGAATTGAATAATATCCAGGATACAGGATTCTTCAGTTTCCAACATCTTTTCTTCATTTCTGTTTCATCCCAAAGGTCCATTTTCAGTATGTTAATGCTGAAGTGAGGATAAAATAAACTTAATATTTTTCAGTTTCAGAAATGCTTAAAGTTATGGAGCAAGATTAATCTAGGAAGCAATTCTCTGAAATCTTCATGAAGCACCTTTAGTCTAGTCTTCTGCTGTGACTTCTGCATCTAGAAAGGGAGAACAGAGCTCATTTGGGCTTCCTACAGACTGAGTCAGATGACTGCCATCCTGGGGGAACAGAACAAGGATACTTTTCCTTTGTATGCAAAAATCATTCATTCCACAGGTTAGACTTCATCATAACAGAAAGGATGTGTTGTCTTGCTCCAGACACTAGCGCACACAATCTTGGACTACAGATGCTTTTCTGTAATTGTTTGAAAGTATAGTACAGTTCTTCCGTAACAAGCTCAAAAGATTTAGGAGGACTTATGTCTCGTGATTTGCCCATTTTCCCCTTGAAGACAATCTAGTAAAGCTGTCTCCATTATACTCAATGAAAGGTCCTCTTTGTGATCCAACCTGCTGGTAACTCTATTTGACAGGCTGGAATCTGAAAATGCACCTTGGGTGGAGGTATGGAATTTCTCCTTAAACCAAGAAAGGTATCTGTGCTAAGGTATCTGTGTAAGCGATTATTTTATTTTATGTGCTATCAGGACAATTAACCCTCCAGGAATCTATAACAAAACATACTAGTCCAGTTATTTCTATTTCTTTTTAAAAGGCCTGAATGTCAGTCAGTTGAGTGGACACCTGGCCCTAAAGTTATCTATTCTCATTCCTAGCTTGTTTCTCTCTCTGACCACTTGATCATCCTCTCATCTCCAGATTTATCAGGGACATTTGTAATTGCATCACCACATACCTGTCGCTCAGTGGAGCCCATATTTGCTCCTCGTACCTCCTAATTATGCTCCTGTTTTCAGCCTCTGTCCAAAACTAGCCTTATGATCATCCAAGTTATTTTCCCTATAGCAATCACTTTAACTAGAACAGTAAGTGTAATTTAGAGGCCCTGTCTATTAAAGATCTATACTCACCTTTTTTTTCCGGACAAAGGAGCTGAAATTAGTCTTAAGAGGAACTTTTGGGGGCCTTAAGGCTACCCTGAACCTAATTTTTGTTTAAAATCCTTTTTATATACTTTTTGCATGTCCCTTATCTCAACTTCAGTCTTTTCACACCCTGTCAATTTATATCTGGTTACTACGTATTAGGATGTATCAGGGGCTGATGAGGGGGTAAATTGGAAAAATTAAATCTCCTTACCTGTACTGTTTGTTTCTCATAATCTCTCCATCTCCTGATAAGTAAGGCGTACGCTCTAATGAGGATATTTATTTTCTGGAGTAAAGTACAATGGGAGAAAGGAACACACTTTTGTTTATTATGTTCATAAGCAACCATATTCTGCAAGTGTGTAATCAGTCTGCTCATGTCATTTATTCCAGGATCCTGACTACTAGTGCCAAGTTGTCATTCAAGTTGCAAATGGGTTAAAGGAATGTGACTGTTCTTTAACAGAGGATCCCAGAGTCCTAGTGGAAGTGGAGGAAAAAGAGGGGGAGAAAAGTTCAGAGTTGCCTTTGGGTCACATAAGGAAGAGTAGGACACTAGTTGTAGTAGTAAGGGGTGAAGACACTATATATGTGACTATTTTAAAGGCAATTGTGATGGAAGAGCATTTTTAACAATGAAACATAATCTTCCTGTAAATGCTATTTTTACTGTTCGGAAAATATTTTCAAATATGTAATTTTTAACCTATTAAATAATGGACTATAATTTGAACCTATAAAAAGGAAAGTATGTATTAATGCACTGTATTTCAGGGCTGTGTGTAGCAGGCCACCTTTAATTAAACAAAACCTTATTCTTCCGTTTCCAGTTAATTGTCTCTGCCAACAAATAATTATACTTCACAGTATTTTTATGACTATATTTAACGGAAGCCAGATAAGTAAGAGACATTGTACGACCTTTATGCAAACATGAATGAACATTTCAAAGTAATAATCATCAGTATTTTTTAAAGCTAAGTTCTGCACAATTAAAAAATATACACTCTGAAAGACTTTTTAAGATAACAAGTGATTACCAAGTCTATATCCTCATTAGTAGATTAAGAAGAAGAGAGATGAGGGAATGCTTTGACCTGTACATTCTATAGTTGAACAGTTTTTTTTTTTTTTTTTTTTTTAAGCTTTACCTCTGGAACTAATAATGTCTTTCTTTTGCATTATTAGAAACAAAACACATTTTTTTTATATGGCAAATCCACCCATTTTCATAATCTTTGACCAACGTTATTTTAAAACTAATTTATCTTTCTGTCTGAATATTTCTCTTACCATAAAAGAACTTACCTTTATAATAAAAATTCCATTGAGATGCTTGCAGATTAGGATATTGTAGGCACAGGAAAATTAACCTGTGGGGAGAACTAGTAAACATAGTGTTTCAGTATTTTGCAGTGTAAGAAATGTTCAATATTGTATCCATTTAAAAAAAAAAAATACAGTGACTAGGAAGCAGCCAATAAATAAATAAATTGGTTGTTTAGTAGAGATGATCTTTAAAGTCCAAATACAATTTGGAAACAATGAAGATACCTTTTTAAAGCAGTTTCCAAGTTTCAATTTATTAAAAGCAAATTCAGAAGCTGTCTAGTTTAGGACTGACCCTGGTGAAAGCCAGCTTGTTTGTTAAGCAGTGTTCAATAACTGGTGTAAAGCAATATAACAGTAGTCACTCAAGCCATTTTAAAATATCACACAGGTGTGAGAGAGGCCTAGAAGTTTTAAGGGGTCAGATGGTACTTTTACCAGGCTTAAAAAGAGCCACTACCTTGACTTGTCGCCAGATTTTTGGTATCATGAGCTGGATATGAGAGGTATTGAACATGTTTAGGAGCCACTTCCATGTGTGTGAGCCGAAATCTTTGATCTGCTCATTCAGATGTCGTCTAAGCCTACTCATAGACTTTAAGGTCAGAAGGGACCATTATGATCATCTGGTCTGACCCCCTGCATGCCACAAAGCCGTCCCTACCCCTTCCCTTGACTCTGCTGTTGAAGTCCCCAAATCCTGCGGCTTAGTGACTTCAATTGGCAGAGAACCCTCCTGCTAGCGATCCCTGCCCCATGCTGCTGCTTTCCCTGTTTTCAGGAATTGATGCCAGTGTCCAATTTTTCTGCAGAGAAGGGTGCTGTAAGGTCTGGATTGCTGGTTATTTTTTGAAGTGATGACCTGTTAGTGGTAGTCTGCTTAATCTTCCCATTGAGTAGCATTTGTTGGGCTATCTGATCAGCCAAAATGTTGCAATGTCTGCCTGTCTTTATATTGTTGGAGAGTCTACATGTGAGTGACTGGTTTTTTGCTCTTCTGGGTCATATCCATGGATTCAATCAAATTCTGCCAGGATTTTAGGCGTTCATGAGCAATTTCTGACAATAGATGTTCTCCACTGGCGCTTGTCCTCTCCAAAGGGGTGTCCTTGGAATTTTCGCCTCTCTGCCTACAGCTGCTTACGATACAATCAATCATTTTGGGCTCCTTGCCGAGGTACTAATGGTAACAAAGAACCCCTATTTCAGAAAGCCAACACAGACTGTGCTGGAGAACAGAAGATTCTTTGAACTGTCGTGGCAAATGGTGCCGATGGCAACTACAGAAGAATGCCTCCTACAAGGTAGTGTCTGAGCACCATTATTCAACATCTACACAGATTACCAGCCAAGTTACCCTGGAACAAGGTGCTTTATCTACACAGATGATCTGTGCATCATTAGGAGTTGGGCATGTAGAAGGTATTCTGGAGAATGTACTTTAACACCCTAGACAATTTACTGTGCAGCCAACCAACTGCATACAAATGCAGCGAAGACACAAGTCAGTGCATTCCATCTCAAACTGAGACACCAAATGTGAACTCAGCACCAGTTGCTTGTGACAAAACTCACTCATTCCCTGAATCCCATATATTTCAGTGTTACTCTCGACCACTGGAAGTCCTTTAGTGCACATCAAGAAAACTGAAGTAAATCTTGGCATACAAAACAACATTCTCAGCAAGCTAGTTACATCAGAGTGGGGTGCAGATTTGTCCATTCTGCAATCAACAGCACTGGCATTTTGCTGTTCCTCTGCTGAATATGCCTGTGCATTGTGGGCACGATCCCCTCATGCAGAGATGCTAGATTTTGGACCTAACACCACCTGTCACTATATTACAGAATGTTTTAAGCCTACCCACATCAACAACCTCTGCATCGTTTCAGGTATTGCTCCTCCTGAGATGCACCAGGAAGTTCCTAGTAGAGTTGAAGACACAAGGCAATAAACAGCTCCAAGACATCTGCTATATGATAGAACACCAGCACTGGATTGACTGAAGTAATGACAAAATTTTCTTGCCACCATTAAACTCCTAACATGGCCACCTGCATGCATAAGAGTTCAGTTATGGCACACGAATAGAGAAGGACCCTGTAGCCAGTGTGCTCTGGCTTCCACCAGTTGAGCACCTACCAGGTGCAGATCATACCTATCTGGTGTTGCCTTAACTCCACACTGGAGTTGCCTGGTCTAGAAACGTGATGATCCAGTGAGGCTACATCACTGGCCCCAATACTTGTGTCTATGATAGATCGCCTCAAATATGAAGCGTCTCCTGTGATGCCAATTGCTAGAGTGAAAGTGCTCTTCCAGGGACCTGGCAGAGTGCAGTGACAGGCGATTGCATGCGCATGAATGTGGCGGGAAGCAGTATGAGGACACAACAAGAAGATCTTATTAAAATAGGGGGAAAAGGGATCATACCATGAATTTGTAGACTGTTTGTCTAATTTGAGGTTTATTTATCAAACCTTCTAGAAACTTATGTTTTCTAAACATAAAAATGTAGTCCTAGCCCTATAGTATATTTATATATTAACATCTAAATATATTCAGTGATCTTTACAGTGGACTTTTGGGCCCAGAAACTCTTAAATTATACTGCTCTGAACACTGAAAGGAAATGAAAACTTGTGCCTAGATTTCTCTTTTTCTCCTGGGTTTCCCCAGGCAAGAATGTAGTAGGAAATGTTGTTTGAAATTTGGTATGTGTGTATTACTCTACTAGAACACTAGAGTTCTTTAAAATGTAATAAAGTAGAAACTTAATTCTACCTTTTTTTTTTTTTTTTTTTTTTTTTTTTTTTAACATGGAATGCATATCAATTCATTAGAGAAACAAGGTGGGTGAGGTAACATCTTTTATTGGACCAACTTCTGTTGGTGGAAGGGACAAGCTTTCAGGTCTGAGCTTTCTCAGGTCTGGAGAAAGTAATCAGTGTAACAGCTAAATGTAAGGTGGGAGACACTTATTAAGCGTAAGCATCTCACACGTTGTAGGAGACCACTTAAAATGAAGTGGACACTTAAAACCATTGCAGTCACAAGACAAAGGAGAGTTAGTGGGCAGCAGAGTGTTACTGGTTTTATGTCTCATTACATAATTTGTATCTCTGAGTTGATGATTTTTAGTGTCTAGCAGAGTTATGAATTTAAGTTGCCAGGCTTATCTTTTTAAAGGTGTTGTGTAGGTTTCCTGTGAGGACAAGGACTGAGAGGTCAGATATGGAGTGATTGTTTTGTGAAAAGTGTTCGCCCCTGGGTGATAGGATGCTTTTATCTTTCTATGTACAGTAATGCCTCACTTAAAGTCGTCCCAGTTAACGTTGTTTCGTTGTTACGTTGCTGATCCGTTAGGGAACATGCTCATTTAAAGTTGTGCAATGCTCCCTCCTAATGTCGTTTGGCAGCTGCCTTCTTTGTCCACTGCTTGCAGGAAGAGCACCCCTTTGCAGCTAGCTGGTGGGGGCTTGGAACCAGGGTGGACCGGCAGTCCCCTTATCAGCTCCCCGCTCCCCTAAGTTCCTGTGCAGCAGCTGCCCAGCAGGCTATCATTTGCTGGCAGTTCATCTGTCTCCCCTCCCTCCCCCCCACTGCCAAGTGCTGTTCCTGCCCTCTGCCTTGGAGTTGCTCCCCGAGACTCCTGCTTGCTGGGTGGGGGAGGGGAAAAGGGAGGAAGAGGGGGGGCTATAGGGTGTTCCCCCTCCTCCCCGCACCTCCACCCCGCTTACCCCATCTTCCATAGAGTAGGGGGACACACAACAGGGCTCAGGACGGAGGGAGCTTGCTGGCAGTAGCTGTAGTCTCAGCAAGCTGATCTAATTGATAAGGCAGTGTACTTAAGAGTAGGATCAGTGTACTTAAAGGAGAAATGCACATCTCTCTCTCTCTCTCTCTCTCTCTCTCTCTCTCACACACACACGGTGTGTGTCTCTGTCTCTGTCTGCAATGCTGTCTTCCCTCCCTCCATTCCTGCTGCCTTATAAAGTGTGAGAGTTAACCCTTAAGGGCTCAGCCAATTGCTAGTTCATCATTTAGCAGTAAGGCATTCTCTGGGAAATATCCCACCCTCTGACTCCTCCACCTCGACCAAGCTTCACAATCATCCTCACTGTGTACCGGTATTAAATTGTTTGTTTAAAACTTTGTGTGTGTGTATACATATGTGTGTATACACACAATGTCTTTTGTCTAGTGACAAAAATTTCCCTGGAACCTAACCCCCTCATTTACATTAATTCTTATGGGGAAATTGGATTCGCTTAACATCGTTTCGCTTAAAGTCGCATTTTTCAGGAACAGAACTATGTTAAGTGAGGAGTTATTGTAAATGCATTTGCGAGCACAGTGATTGTCTGGTTTCACCCATGTAGTTGTTGGGGAACTTGATGTACTGGATGAGGTACATCATGTGTTACGATAGACATGTGTAGGACCCATGGATCTTGAAAGGTATATTCGGGGGCTATTGGTCATAGCAGTGGAGATATGTCTGCAGCTTTTGTGTCTGTTGTTGCAAGGTTTGATGCCACTTTGAGTTGAGTTGTCTTGGTCTATAGGAAACTAGCTTGTGATGATCTTATGTGATGTGATCTGTTTCTCTGGTAGAGTGTCATTTGGCGAAGGCAGTTTTAAATGTGTTAAGGTGTATATCCTGGACTTACTACAGAATATGCTCTGAAGAGGATCTGAGGGCCTGGCTGTAGATAACCGATTTCTTGGTGTTTTCTGGAGTGGTTACTGGGTCTGTGGTGGTAAGTGTGTGTTGATTCGTGGGTTTCGTGTGTATCATAGTCTGTAAGGTTCCATTTCTGAAGCTGATTGTGGTGTCCAGGAAATTGATGCTGGTGTGGGCACTCTTATTGAAAGAATATAGGGACTTACAGAAACCATCCTCAAATCACTCACTGCACAAAGGGCTAGTTTCCTCCAGGACACAGCTCACTTCCTCTAGAAACTCTGCAATATTGCCAACCTTCCTCAGAACACCATTCTTGCTACCGTGGATGTCACCTCCCTGTACACCAACATCCCTTTATTATTTATTAACTTCATCATTATTAAATGTCTGGGCCTACCTGACAGAAAAGTGTACAGTGCAGTTCATTCAGTAACTCCCCAGAAGGCTTCTGCCAGCCCCCCCCCCCTTTTCCATCCATCCAACCCCCAGTCAACCCATTGCTGGGACCTTACCATCCACCCCCAAATTGTAGGAGGGTTAAGGTGGGCTATAAGAAAGGAAGGCTAGCTCCCTACCATACCATTCATAGGAGCCCCAAGCCCCGCCCCCCATTCTGTTCCTTTAACCAATACCTTCTTTTTATGTCCTTTACCAAGCCATACATCTATTCGCTGAATACCTTGCCTAGGGATAGTACCTGCACTGGACAGCTGCCCCATACTTACATAATGAGTTGCGACATGTAGTTGAACTCCCTTTGTGCCTTATGTTAACAAAGCCCTCCCTGAACTAGCGAACCCCCCCCCCCATCATTCTGGTGATGAGGCCCATACCCTGTCCCTTCTCTGAGGCCACACCCCCACTCACTCCATTTCCCCTCCCCCTGTTGTTCACTCTCTCCCCAACCCTCACTCGCTTTCATTGGGCTGGGGCAGGGGGTTGGGGTGTGGGAGGGGGTGAGGGCTCTGGATGGGGGTGTAGGCTCTGGGGTGGGGCTGAGGGTTTTGGGGTACAGGAGGAGGCTCCGGGCTGGGGCTGAGGGTTTTGGAGTATGAAAGGCAGTGAGGGATGGGATAGGGGATTGGGTTGCGGGCTGGGGCAGGGGTGCAGGAGGTGGTTTGGGGTGTGGGCTCTGGCTGGGTGGCACTTACCTTGGGTGGCTTCCCAGAAGCAGCGACGTGTCCCTCTGGTTCTTAGGGTCTGGGGTGGCCAGGTGGCACCATGTGCCACTCCTGCCCCCAGACACTGCCCCTGCAGCTCCTGTTGCCCACAGTTCACAGCCAATGGGAGCTGCAGAGTTGGCGCTCGAGGTGGTGGCAGCGTGCAGATATCCCTGGGCTGCCCCTACACCTAGGAGCCAAAGGGATGTGTTGGGCTGCTTCTGGGAGCCGCACGGAACCAGAGAAGGTAGGGAGCCTGCCTTAGTCCTGCTAACTGGACTTTTAGTGGCCTATTAAAATCTACCGGATTGCTTTCAGTAGTCACTGGGAAATCAGTGTCTAATTCCAGGAGACTCCCGGCCAATCCGGGAGGGTTCGCAACCCTATGACTCAGCCTCGCCATGCTGGCCCATTCCCTTTTTTGCAGCAGCTTCTGACCTCTCTTTCCCTTCCTCCTCCATCATCCGTAAAGCACCATTCCCTTTCCCTTGGACAGCAGTGTTCCTGCTTAAAGATTGCGGTGCGGTCATTTTCACACATCCATGTGGGTTAACATTTTTTCACATTAACATTTCTTTTTCTTAGAGACTTGATCGTGGCCTTAATCAGGTTGCTGAACTCTGAAGGACTACATCATCAACTTTGCTTTAATTACTTTGGAGGATGTAGTTAAGGACAGTTGGACTGTGCTCTGTATGCAGATTTGATATCATGTCAGATTTCTTGTTTTTTAAGAAGTCAAATTTGTAAATTCTCCTAATAAGGTTAACAGCTTTTGTTTGTTAATCCTTGTCTCTTCAGTTCCTTTTAACAGATACCATGAAGTCATGATAGACTCATATTGTTGCATTCTCTCAACCTTTCAGTTTCTTAGTGCTGTATGTGACTTTTTTTTCTATTAACCCTTTTGTGTTGGGAGTTGGGATTTCCCCCATCCAACTGCAACTGCATTAGCAATTCAGTCTTGGGGTAATCCCTACTTCTATCACAAATGGGTTAATGTACTGGTACTGTTGTAACCAAATAAAGAGAGACATTACCTAAGTCTCAGTGCTCTTCATAAAATTGAAACTTTCTATCAAACATGTTCTAGGAAAATCTTTATTATTTTTGTGCCATAATTATTTAGGTGGCACATAAAAGAAAGTTAATCACACACAGAAAATTGGACAGAGTAAATACTTGTATAGCCATGAACACCAAGAAGCCTGGAGTATAGGATTATGCAGAATTTTACATGAAACAGATCATTACATTTACTATATTGTTGCAGTTGAGGGGAAAATGAATAGTTGGGTCTCATTTATGTATTCAGTTTCATGAATAAAATTACTGTATGAGTTTTCAAAGTGTCAGATAAAAGAATTTCTGGCCTATGTATTCTTTAATAGAAAGTGGAAAAAGAATTGCTCTTTTTTTTAAATTGGATGTCTACACAGGAGAGATGCATTTCCTTTTAGTACTAAGAGAGCTGGTTTTTCGTTAAAACTAGATTAGGGATTTTTCAGGTGGATTGGATGCTGATCAGCTGCAATTACTTTAGAAAAGTTACTGGGAGCTGATGAGCAGCCTAGCCATTTAAATGAAGGTACGCTATCTGCATAAGACCTTTTCTTTCTGTCTTGCAATGCTATCTGGACTGCTGAGTCAAAGTGAATCTTTTGCTTTTGTCTTAATGCAGCCTTCATAATGCATGTGGATAAGTGTGTTGCTTCTGAAAAGGATTATTGCTTTAATATGTTTTACAGAATGACGAATAGCCCTAATTGTATATTTTAGGAGTTACATGTGTATATGGGTGGGCAAAAGCAGCTCTGGAGTTTAAAACTGGACTGCTAAAGTTAAGTTTTGGGAATCAGCCAGCGTTTCAGGGTTATTTTGGTATTTTGGCATCCTACATATCTTTTAAAAATAACTTAACAGATTTAGGTTTAATTTAGACTCCTTGAAAACTGGTGAGGTAGACCATGAACTGCAATATCATAAGGATGTATATGGTCACATGGCAACTTTGCAAAACATGAAAGTTGAAACCATTTAGAAACTTAAAAAATAAATATGTAATTTAGTTTGCTTAAAGTATGCTTTCATCTAGGATCACTGACATGCAGATTCTCTTATTTAATTTTTTAATTAAACTTGAAATGACTGCAATAAAATTAACTACAGCCTTTACCCAGAAGCCCTATAAGTTCTTAGTGACCTTGCAATAGAATGCAGCAGACCAGCAATCCAAGATTGTTGTTACAATTTATTATTCGTTATTGTTTTTCATGTTTTACATCTCCGTAGTGCCTTTCATTTTGAGCAGTCT
Source organism: Trachemys scripta elegans (assembly GCF_013100865.1). Taxonomy (NCBI): domain Eukaryota; kingdom Metazoa; phylum Chordata; order Testudines; family Emydidae; genus Trachemys; species Trachemys scripta. The sequence goes on from NC_048299.1 coordinate 165,252,643, forward strand.
CAAAGGAAGTCATATACTTAACTTCAGTTGTTTTGTTCCCCACTTCCTACCCCATCTGTCCCCAGTGTGACTACTTTGATAAATTTGTTCTTAGGGTGCAAATCAGTCATTCACAATCAAGTTGCTACAGGACATTTTTCTCTCACTTTACTGTTGTAACATGCTTCTGATTTTCAAGCTCCTTCTGCTTAGTTTACATACAATATGACTGCTTATGCTTGATATAATAAAGATAATGAAGTTTCTGTTTAAATCTTATTTTTAATCAAAACTGCATAGATTTGATGCCTCTTATTGAAAGGAAGGATGAATATACACTGGCATGTAAACCAAGAGGGACTGCCTCAGTCACTGAATGTGTGAATGACAAAGATCATAGTAATGTGTCTATACCCTTTTATAACTCCAGGATGGGTACTACCCCCCCCCCCCTTAGTCTTGAAACTCTCAGCATTCCCATCAGCCTGGTTCGTTTCTTTAGTCAAAATTTTTCATTCACTGGCTTTCCTTATACTCCAGCATTCTGACTTGTACAGGAGTATCAGCATGATAGTTGTCTCATATGTGCTGATTTTGTAGTAATGTCCTTAGCCTTCCAGATCTTGCAGAGTTTTCTAAATGCAGTCACAGTTAGTCTGTTTCTTGCTTTTATGTCATCTTTATAATTCCCATTCTTTCACACTAGTCCTCCAAAGGTACACAAATGTTTCCACTTATTCTAGTTCGTTGTCTCTAAGTTTGATGTTTGCCTCTTTCTTCCGTCTTCCAATTGCCGTAATTTTTGTCTTCTCTGTGCTGATCTTCAATCTGAATTTTCTGCTTTACTGGTCTATCTTTTCAATTATTTTCTGTAAATCTTCCTTGGTCAATGTTATAATGTCAATATAGTCTGCGAATGTAAGGTTATGCACTCTTCTACCAGATAACATGACTCCTCCTGTTTCATCACTCAGTGCTACAGCCATTACTGCTTCCAGTACCAAATTGAGCAAATCTAGTGATAGTATGCAGTCCTTGTCGCACTCCTACAATCATCCTGCCCCATACTGTCAGCTTCTGGTCTACTCTCCACATTCAATAACTTTCTGTAGATATTTTCTTTCAGACCAATCAATTTTTCAGGGATGCTATACTTTCCCATCGCTTTCCGTAATCCTCTCTGCCAAATGCTATCAAAAGCTTGTTTGAAGTCTATAAAGCTGTTGTAACAACTTCAGTTGTGTTCTGTGTGCTTCTCCAATATTCGTCCCAATCTAAATCTGACCTGTTTCTCTGCAAGTGCCACTTCTGCTTCTTTATGTCGCTCACTTATCCAGCTGTTTCTCTTTTCACTTTGTCTAAGAGCTGCGTACTATACACTAAACAGAGAGAAATCAGGAAGCAAAAAGTGTGTGCATATATACCCACCTATACATAATGTGATGTGGGATACATCATCTGTAATGCTAAGCAAATATCTAGAAAACCTCTAAGTAAGCTTTTAGTAGCCTTCATAACTCCCAGCTTTCCTGGCAAGAGGGGCCCAACTATTGGAGGGTCAAGGGAACAAAACTACATTTGTACCAGAGGTGATATATTTAGGTCATGATTGAGATGCATTGGTGAGGGGAAGTTTATGATGTTACTGTCCACACTGCACCCACTTTGTGTGGAACAGACTTCAGGCTCCAATACAGTCTACCTCTTTACAAGTAATAAAACATTTTTTTTAAAGGGGGAACTTAAATCTCAGCAACAAACCATTTCAGAACAATCTTTAGGACCAAGATGTATGATTTTTAAAGATGATGCCTGGAAGTCCATGACTTTTTTTTTTTTAAATGAACCCTACACATTCAGTAATTACCAGAGAAATTAAGAATTACTTTTTTGCATGGGTTGTAATTTTAGTGAAAAATTTATCTGAATTTATTTTTCTGTTTAGGCAACATTTCAAGGGTGAGTCAACATAAATGTTTTTGACCTAAAGAGACCCTATCTGTATAGACTAGAGAATCTAGCAGGGAGAAAAAATCATGTTCATGCTGTATTAGTTGGCTTAGAACTGTCACACAAATAGTGAATGGAGTCAAATGCTTAATACAAAGGAGTCTTAGGTTGACCCTGTAGCTTTTGATAATATCTTTCTGTGGTGCAACCCATATTCAACAGCAATAGATTTTTCATAGATTCTAGGTCTGGAAGGGACCTTGAGAGGTCATCAAGTCCAGTCCGCTGCCCGCATGGCAGGACCAAATACTGTGTAGACCATCCCTGATATACATTTATCTAACCTACTCTTAAATATCTCCAGAGATGGAGATTCCACGACCTCCCTATGCAATTTATTCCAGTGTTTAACGACCCTGACAGTTAGGAACTTTTTCCTAATGTCCAACCTAGACCTCCCTTGCTGCAGTTTAAGCCCACTGCTTCTTGTTCTATCCTTAGAGGCTAAGGTGAACAAGTTTTCTCCCTCCTCCTTCTGACACCCTTTTAGATACCTGAAAACTGCTATCATGTCCCCTCTCAGTCTTCTATTTTCCAAACTAAACAAACCCAATTCTTTCAGCCTTCCTTCATAGGTCATGTTCTCAAGTCCTTTCATCATTCTTGTTGCTCTTCTCTGGACCCTCTCCAATTTCGCCACATCTTTCTTGAAATGCGGTGCCCAGAACTGGACACAATACTCTTGTTGAGGCCTAACCAGCGCAGAGTAGAGTGGAAGAATGACTTCTCGTGTCTTGCTCACAACACACCTGTTAATACATCCCAGAATCATGTTTGCTTTTTTTGCAACAGCATCACACTGTTGACTCATATTTAGCTTGTGGTCCACTATAACCCCTAGATCCCTTTCTGCCATACTCCTTCCTAGACAGTCTCTTCCCATTCTGTATGTGTGAAACTGATTGTTCCTTCCTAAGTGGAGCACTTTTCATTTGTCTTTGTTAAACTTCATCCTGTTTAACTCAGACCATTTCTCCAATTTGTCCAGATCATTTTGAATTATGACCCTGTCCTCCAAAGTAGTTGCAATCCCTCCCAGTTTGGTATCATCCGCAAACTTAATAAGTGTACTTTCTATGCCAATATCTGTCGTTAATGAAGATATTGAACAGAGCCGGTCCCAAAACAGACCCCTGCGGTACCCCACTCATTATGCCAGCCAGTTATGCACCCACCTTATAGTAGCCCCATCTAAATTGTATTTGCCTAGTTTATCAATAAGAATATCATGCGAGACCGTATCAAATGCCTTACTAAAGTCTAGGTATACCACATCCACAGCTTCTCCCTTATCCACAAGACTCGTTATCCTATCAAAGAAAGCTATCAGATTGGTTTGACACGATTTGTTCTTTACAAATCCATGCTGGCTATTCCCTCTCACCATACCACCTTCCAAGTGTTTTGCAGATGATTTCCTTAATTACTTGCTCCATTATCTTCCCTGGCACAGAAATTAAACTAACTGGTCTGTAGTTTCCTGGGTTGTTTTTATTTCCCTTTTTATAGATGGGCACTATATTTGCCCTTTTCCAGTCTTCTGGAATCTCTCCTGTCTCCCATGATTTTCCAAAGATAATAGCTATAGGCTCAGATACCTCCTGTATTAGCTCCTTGAGTATTGTAGGATGCATTTCATCAGGCCCTGGTGAGTTGCAGGCGTCTAACTTTTCTAAGTGATTTTTAACTTGTTCCTTTTTTATTTTATCTGCTAAACCTACCCCCTTCCCATTAGCATTCACTATGTTAGGCATTCCTTCAGACTTCTCGGTGAAAACCGAAACAAAGAAGTCATTAAGCATCTCTGCCATTTCCAAGTTTCCTGTTACTGTTTCTCCCTCTTCACTGAGCGGTGGGCCTACTCTGTCCTTGGTCTTCCTCTTGCTTCTAATGTATTGATATAAAAAGTCTTCTTGTTTCCCTTTATTCCTGTAGCTAGTTCGAGCTCATTTTGTGCCTTTGCCTTTCTAATCTTGCCCCTAATCTTACTAAGTTAAATGTTGCTTTATGACCACATTATTGCTAAATATTACTAAGTGTGAATTCTGTTGGGTTTTGGCACCTAGAAGTGCATGGAACAGGTAAAGCAGAGTACTATGTAGTGGTCTGTTCAAAGATGTATACATATGTAATACTGGTGTTTAGCACTGCAATAAAGCAAACATGCCACTAGGTGGCTCAAGAAACTAGCTCCTAAGACATTTTTAAAGCTATATATGGCTTACATTACATCACAGCAATACATTACACTTTAGCACTAATATTGTATTAGAGTACTTGTTCTGTATAACATGCTGTCTCTCTTAACATGCTAAGTTTGGAGAAAAATATTTTCTTGAATGCATTATGTGAATTTTACATTCCTTGGATGGTGAGGATAACAATGTGTTCTCCCAACTAATTTACAGTTTGGTATTTCTTTTAGATTTATATCTTTATTATAGTTTTTGAAGGAGATGGAGGTGTGAAAGTAACATTTAACTGACCAGTGGTATCACTTTCAGAAGTGCTTAAGGAGCCTATGCCAATTTTAACCTAGGTCTTTTAAACCAAGGATTTCTTGCCCCATCTGGCTGGGGGAGGACAAAAGATGGGAGTACTATAATTTTTAGGATATTGGGCAGCCTAGGAAATCTTTCCAAAAAAGTCAAAAATAAAACTGAAGTCTGTGCAGCTAAGTGAAACATGATGTTTGGGGTTTCATGCAAATATGTCTAGGATCAAAAAAGTGACTGAAAAACAATCACTCTTCTTCATCAGACTTTTTCAGTTTCCAATTAAAAACAAGATTCTTCCTCTCCAAATTAACCTGGTATCCGAACACATTTTAATTTTCATTCTGTCTTGGATGTGCTCAATAAGAGTCTTAAAAGCGGAATTCAATTGGCAAGTCTACTAATGGTGACTGAGCCAAAGTAGGTTGCAGTGCTGCTAGTAGTAAAAGATTTGGTTTTGTCACTATGGAAGACACAAGGGAAGTAGACATGTACAATAATAAGATGCACATCTTATAGATCCTGTCTTGATCACAGTGTCCCCATAAGCAGATAACTACATGATGGCCAAAAAGTCTCTCAAACTGTCAATCTCTTTTTGGAGCTGAAACACAGATCAGAACAAACTGTGCTAAAAATGATTGAGGTCACACTATTATTACCCCCTAAAGCTTGAATTTTGGCTTGCATCTGTCTACTTACTCTTTGTGATTAGTAAGATAGAATAATCAGAACTGCCGCTTTGCTTTTTGCAGCAAGGCAAAATTATCAGATTGTGTAGTATTATTACTGTTACCTTATTAACTTAAACACAGATCATGAAGGAGGAAACAAGATAGATAAAACAAATGCATCTTGCAGTGGGCCCTGGAAAATGCTAGACTTGTGCTTTGATAGACTGCCGAATTTCAGTTAAAGCCCTGCTACCAGAGGTGGCATGTTAAAACATAGGTTGCAACACCAAGAGCTTCCTAGTTAGTTTTAACTGCTGGTACTGGGTATGTATCTAATACTTTTTGCTAGTCACAGACTGTGAAAAGTACTCTGTCATCAATGATATCCAGAAACCAAGAAGCAATGATGGGTCCAATGGGAACCTAAAGTTGGAAACCACTTCCTATAACTGGAAATTCATGACAGTCTAATAATTGGTGAGGTGTTTAATGTACAGTGTTTCTTGAGGAAGAAACCACTGCTTGTTTATGCATAACCCTGAACAGTGCAGACCTTAACAGTGCTCATCAATATGGGCCTAAATAGTCTCCAATGTAGGACCTAGATCTCTCTGGTGTCTAGTTGCAACTCTTTAAGCCCAGCCAGAATTTCAGAAAGTAGTTTTCTGCAAGTTTCAATTCTGCACAGATTTCATGCTCCCTGGCTACTGTCCCTTTCTAGCTACACCCCTGTACTGTAGCATCTCCTCTCCCTGTCAGACTTACACCTGGTGCTAAACATTGCTGCTGCAATCAGCACCAACTACTAGGGAAGAGGGAATGTCCTGTCGAGACTAAACCACTGCTTCTTCACTGTGTACATTCATACATCCCAAGGCCAGAAGGGACTATTGTGACTTCCTATATAACACAGGCCATAGAACTTTCCCAAAATATACCCTAGTGTACGTCTTTTAGTATAACATGCAATCTTCATTTAAAAATTGTCAGTGATGGAGAATCCACTATGACTGTTGGTAACTGTTTCAATGATTAGTTAACCTCACTGTTAAAAATTTATGCCTTTATTTCCGGTCGGAATTTGACTAGCTCCAGCTTCCAGCCATTGGAGGGAATGGTGGGACAGACTTAGTGGAAGATCTCTCAAGGTGATCACTTCAAAGACGGGTGAAGGGAAGCTGAGCTCCATGCCTTCATAGTCACACATCTGTCCCAAAGATAATCGGGCCCTGCATTACATGCTCAAGTAGAAGCAGAATATAAATTGTGTCCCGTCCCCCCCACCATTTACTACCTCAGCATAAATGTATTTAAGAATTTGGCAAGAAAACGCAAGTAAAACATGTGAAAGGTAAATGGATTTAAGTTTGTCTGATACACTTGGAAGTTTTTCCCAGAGTGAAAGTCCCTCTTCAGTTTAGTATTACTTGGCAATGTCTATAGTTAAGCATCTAAGGAAGCCACAAATTGCTGTTTTTTTCTCCATAATAATAAAACACATAAGAGAGCAATTTAAAATGTGCCTTTATTCCATACAAATTGAAATAAAATGTCAAAACAAACAAACAAAACCTTTTTAACTTGGCTAAAAGCTGCTGTGGCCTTAGCGTGCATGACCTTTGAATAGACTACAGCTATGATTACTTGAAACTGAGTGCAATATTAAATGTAAACATTGTTGGCAGCATAAGTATATCTCCCATTTTTCTGTTCATTCACAGTTTTAAAATACTTCAATATACCTCCATCATCATCATTGGGAGACTTTGGACTCAGAAAGGACTGTCCTTTTTTGCTTTGCTTTCTGAGAAAAGGTGAAACAATCAAAACGGAAGAGTCAGAACAATGAATAGTTCTTACTAAGATGCCTACATTTTAGAAAAACTGAAATATTATGCTGCAGGGCATCAACACTCTTAAGGCAAAGGGCAATGCTGTTTTTTCCATACTGGGTGTATGCAAGAACCTCTTTCCCGTATTGCAGATGAATGTCCTAGAATTTCAGTTTGACAGAAGCACTCTTTTTAATTTGCGTTTTTGAACAGAAAACAAATAATATTCTATAAAACAGATTTAAGAAGTGTGGGTGAGGGATGGGATGGGGAGGTTTGCAAGAGAGGAAAGGGGTTTTCATACCAATTATGGAGAAAAAAATCCTGTACTCTCTGATCCAGGACCTCTCCTTTTGGTGCCTATTATTTATTAACGTTTGTATTTAGTGTATTGTGTTTTAATGCAAGTAAACACATGCTATTGAAACCTAATTTTAAAATAAGGTATCTACTTTTTATAGAGCATTATTGTATCTAGTTTTGTGGGTCTGTGGATATATACACCCCTCTCTCTATTCTATTGATTTTAGTTTTTAATGTAATTGTTTAAAACCAAATATAAAAATCCTCTTATGGGCCAAAGTGGTGGTCTTGTTTATAAATTTTGCTCAGCTCGTATGCAAGCTCCTGAAACTAGAGAGGAAATGTTTGAAGTCTTCTGGCAAAGTTATTTTAAAATGATTCCAGCTTTTTCTTAACCACAGAGCCTCATACATCTATTCCATGTTACAATGGAGTAATTTGCTTTTTTGCTTGAAAGTTTTTTTTTTTTTTTTTTTTTTTTTTTAAGAAAGGACACTCCCGCACATGTACATAGCAGGATAATAATATTTTCTTACCTTGTCACGAACACCAAAATCTCTTGCCACTAGTCATGGCATTTCTCTGCCTTCCATAATTTGGGAATTTCCTGCCATGTTTCTTAATCGAAGACTGAGAAAAGAGGGGGTTGGGGGAAGATCTACAAAGCCTATCTTTCTGCCTATTTTCCTCCCCCCTCCCCCACACTATTTATCACTTAAACTTACAGGACCTAAACTGAACTGATTTTTGCATCTGTTTACCATAATTTTAGCTTGCTCTGCTTATGTTTACTTCATAAATATTTATTTTTCCATGGTCGCAAAACAGATTTGACATGTTCAGAGCTGAAATAATTGTGGCATGGTGCAGTCTGTGTGATTTAGTGGGTAGAGTTGGAAAGAATATATATTATCATGTTTACTCTGCGTCAACCACCAAAGGATCAAAGTTAGGAACTGTTGTGGCTTAGAGAACAAAATGAAAGCCAACATGGAGCATGTCTACCCTGCATGCTTCTTTCTGTGGTGGTTAGAGTACATCTCCACATAGCCCCCCTATCACAGGTATAAATAGCGCTGGTGAGGCATGGCTTAAGCAAGTTAGAGTACAGACGTGAGTACACACCCTCCATGCTATGTACTTGCCCACACCATGCCTCCTGATCTATGTAGTGTCTCGCTGCCTCTCTGCTTCTGGAGCCTTCCCCCACCGCAGGAAAAGACTTCCCCATCAGGGAAAGGCTGAGGTAGGGGGGAAAGGCTTTGCCAGCTCCCTGCTGCTGGAGCCCTTCACCGCCACAAGGAAGGCTCTAGCTGTGGAGAAAAGTTTTCCCAGCTCCCCGCTGCTTTCTGGTGGGGCGGGGAGGCAGCGGAGAAGGCTTCAGTAAGGCGGAAGTTTTCTCCTCTGCCAGAGCCTTTTGTTGACACATGTAGTTACATGCTGTGGTAGAGATGCAGTCTGCTTTTCTACTACGATGTGTAGCTATATGTACCTGATACGACCCCCCACCACCAGTGATGTGTAGCTGGAGCCTAAAAGTAAGACAATATTAAGGTTATGAGAATAGAAAGGGAGTCGTAAGAAAACGGGGGATGGGAAGATTTTTGAAGGAAAACCTTTACTGCTTACTACTAAAAATGTAGGTTTGTTTGTTTGTTTGTTTTTTTTGGCCATGCTACATGCTGGAGGAGCAGGTACACTAAAAATAGGATGGTATAATTTTAAAAGAAAAACACGAACACATCAGAAGTAAATTCCATCTATTGTGTGGTACTACTTTGCATAATCAGTTGTGATTCATAGAAGGCCAGAAGAGACCATTGTGAACATAGAGTCTGATCTCTTGTATAACACAGGCCATAGAACTTCCCCAAAATAATTCCTACAGCAGATCTCTTAGAAAAACATCCAGTCTTTATTTGAAATTAGTATGTGGTGGAGAATCCACCACAGCCTTTGTAAATTGTTCCAATGGTTAATTACTCTTGTTAAAAATTTACACCTTATTTCCAGTCTGAATTTGTCTAGCTTCAACTTCCAGCCACGAGATCATGTTATACCTTTCTCTGCTAAATTGAAGAGCCAATTATTAAATATTTGTTCCCAATGTATAGGTACTTTACTCCCCCTTAACCTTCTCTTTGTTAAGCTAACTAGATTGAGTTCTTTGGGTCTATCACTGTTTTCTGATTCTTTAATCATTCTCTGAATCCTCTCCAATTTATCAACATCCTTCTGAACTGTGAGCAGCAGAGCTGGACATGATAATCCAGCAGAGGTTGCACCAGTACCAAGTACAGAGATGAAAAAACCTCTCTACTCAAGGTTGCCCTGTTTATGCATCCTGGGATCTCATTAGCTTTTTTGGCCAGCATTGCACTGGGAGCTCATGTTCAGCTGATTATCCACCAAGACCCCAATCTTATTCAGAGTCTCTGCTTTCCCCCACCTTCTGTTAGTAACACTTTCTTTTTTTCCAGATTTACATTTAGCTGTATTAAAACACATAGTTTGCTTGAACTCAATTTATCAAGTGATCTAGATCACTCTGAATCAGTGACCTCTTCACTATTTACCACTTACCCAATTTTTGTCATCTGCAAAGTTTATTGGTCATGATTTTATATTTTCTTCCAGATCACCAATAGAGATGTTAAATAGCATAGGGCCAAGAATCTGTCCCTGTGGAACCCTACTGGAAACAGACCTGCTTGATGACATTTCCCCATTTTCAGTTACATTCTGAGACCTATGAATTAGCTAGTTTCGAATGCCTATAACATGTGCCATGTTAATTTTATATCATTCTAGTTTTTTAAGCAAAATGTGTGATATTAAGTCAAATATAATACAGTATAAGTATATTACATAAACACTATTACCTTTAACAACCAATCTTGTAATCTGATTTTAAAAAAATGTTAATTTGACAGGGTCTGTCTTCCATAAACCCGCGTTGATTTGCATTAACTACATTACCTTTCTTTAGTTCTTTGAGTCCCGTATCAGCCACTCTGTTATCTTGCTTGGGATTGATGTCAGGCAACAGGTTTATAATTACCTGGATGATCCTGTTTTTACCCTTTTTAAAAATAAGCACAACATTGGCTTTCTTCCAGTCTTCTGGGACTTCCTCAGTAATCCAAGATTTACTTAAAATCAACATTAACAATCCAGTGAGCTCCTTAGCAAGCTCTTTTAAAAATCCTAGATGCAAATTATCTAGACCTGCTGATTTTAAAAATGTCTAACTTTAGGCTAGTATAGACTAATATGTAACACTGTAGGTTACCTTTTTTTCTTTAAAGAGGGGTGAGAAGAGGGTGCCCAAAAAGCAAAAATAAGTCTGTGTAATATCGCGTGCAGTGTGAACTCAGTGCCTAGAGAACTTTTTGTTTCTGATATTGGGATTAAAATATTCTTAATTCCAAAGATTTATGAATTATTTCTTTGTATAACTGAGATTGATAATTAGTCTATTTATATACAGTTCATAGCTAAACCACTAGTTGAATTCCTAATTTGGCCCCAGTATTGCAAACTGTTTTAGGAACATACTTGGCTTCACTCATGTGAGTAATCCCATTGTAGCCAATGGACATGGAAAAGGTAAGCTCATACCTACATGTTTGCAGGAACAAGGCCTACATTAACAAGAAAGTTTGTAGATTTTTAATACCTTTCCATTTTGCTTTTGTCTTTACAGGTAATAACATGTCTCTTTCTGGCTCATGGTGGCAATAGATATACATTAACTTGCTGTCAGAGGGGTTTCATTGTTCCTAGGTATTAGGGAAAGATTGTATTTTAAAGGTGTATAGTAAATTATATTTAAGTACAGTTTTCTGTGCCAAATGTGAGTAATCAGACTATGTGGAACAGTCCACATAGAGAGTCATTTCAAAGAAGTCTTCCAAATAAACAACTTCTCTTATTTCCTTGTAAAGGGCTTGATCCAAAGCTCACTGAAGCTGGTGGATTTTCAATCGGGGCCCAAACACTAGATATCCTTGAAAGTGACATTTTTTGACCTCGCATACCATTTGATCAAGTTTCCTAATAAGTTTACTATGGTTGGTTTTACACATCTTTTTACTTTAAAATTTTTCATCTAGCTTTTATATTGAGATGGCCTTTTGCCAGCGTGAAAAGGTTTCAGATATCAGATGTTCATTTTGATATTTCTACTCAAAATGTTCTGGGTATTGTGGGAAATTACCTTATGCATTTCAGAAAAATACACCGTTGTTTTCATAATGGTGTAGTATGTATGGTGACAGTGCTTAAAGGCTTAAGTAAAATATCTTGTTCAAAGTGCTAATTTAATCTGACAACACATTGTGAGCATTAATAAGTACTCTTTGTGGTTCAATTTAAATCCTACTCTATGATTAGTCAGATCTTCATAAGTGAAACTTTATAGGTGGCTGCAAGACTTTTGGTGGCTCTTTGACAGAGTGGCTTTTTTTTTTTTTTTTTTTTAAGGCTCTCAGTGTACTTCATTAAAAATGCTTACAGGCAACTGGAAGGAAGAACAAATAACTACCTACATTGTTTACTACTCTTCAAAAGTACTTCTCCTATGCTTTTATTTATTATACAGCAAGAGTTTTTATTTATTACACACAATTTGTTATGCAACACTGAATATTTCTGTTGAAGTGACAGTTCATGCTAGTCACATAAATGGCAACTTTAAAAAGTGGTGTTCTTGTTAGTGTTAATAGGAATTTAAAAAGTAGATAGAGCCTGCAACTTCAGAAGTCTTTTGCAAATAAGTTTAGAAAAAGGAAAATATGAGAACTTTATTGCCTAGCCTGCTGTTCAAGGAAGCTTCTGACTGTTTGAGAAACAGATGTATCTTAGTTGTGAGTGGTGCTTATGTATTGACTAAAAACCTTTTGAAAATCTAAGTTTAGGATGTATTGTTGACATCAATAATAATAAATTCACTTATGTGGACTGCCCTTAGCAAAATTTTTCAGTGAGGGAAATATATCAGAATTATCAAAATCATCTGCCCCAAAGCCAATGGGAACAAGGCTAGCCTGATAATATCTGTGACATAGCTATAGACTGCTTACACTTTCACTATGCATATTAATTAAATCAGCATAATGTTTTAATAAGTTAGTGGTCATGTAAATATCAGACCTATACTCCTATAGACTTAAATGCCTTATCAGGAGAACAGTATAGCACAGCCAGCAGCACTACAACCTTCCTGCTGCAGTGCTGTAAGCTAGTGGGGGGATCTGCTAGTAGCCGGGGAAGGTGAAATCATGCTCTAAGTAGCCGCATAGTTCCAGGAGTTTGTTTTACTCAGGGCAGTTTTTGATTAACTTTGAAACCAAGATTCAAAACCGTTTTAGGCCATCATTCCAGGGCTTCACAGTCCTTTACAAACCTTCTTTCAGGGCTTTATAGTTGAGGCCTCCCCAGCTGAGGTTTTCCCCCAATTGGCTCCTACTTTCAGGTCTCCCTTTGAGTCCTTGTATTTGAGCGAGTGGCAAGTACCCTCGAAGGTCGTTCCCTGATCCTGGGTTTCTTTCTACTGCATGTGTTTACATCAGGTACTGCTTGCAGCCTGCGGTCATGCGACCCTTCTCTTGTGCTCCATTAATTTAGCACACTAAGGACTGGTCTGCACTGGGGGGAGAGGGGATCGACGTAAGATACACAACTTCAGCTACAAGAATAGTGTAGCTGAAGTCGACGTATCTTAGATCAACTTACCTCGCGTCCTCACGGTGCGGGGTCGACTGCCGCTGCTCCCCTGTTGACTCTGCTTCCGCCTCTCCCCGCAGTGGAGTACAGGAGTCGACAGCAGAGTGATTTGGGGATCGATTATCGCATCTAGACTAGATACATCCGTCCCCGATAGATCGATCACTACCTGCTGATCCGGTGGGTAGTGTAGACATACCTTAAGTCTTACAGGGCTTGGATCAGGGTACTGGGGATGTGATGTATGTCCCCAAGGAACAGCACTCTGTTACAATTGCGGTGCTGTTTTAACTTGCCCTTGATATGGAAGGACTGGCTACATGAGTAAAGTATTTAGCCAAAGGCTATTGTGAGTATTACAAAAAATTATCTGTGACCAGCCCGTCAGTCCACTGGATATCTTAATCGGTTTTTGTGATGTGGACGTTGTTATGCTTCATACTGGACAGAGACTGACAGCTCATTTCACAGAGGTCATGGAATTGTTTTTATATGGTAATAATTTTGTTACTATCAATCTAGACTAGACGTATAGCTAATATTTCATTACACAATCTCCTGAGCTATCAAGTTTCCTATAAATATTTTGTATGTTACTGTTTCTTAGAATCTGAAGTTATACAACTTAATAGTGTTGTGGCTACTAACCACTGAAAATCAGGCTCACTCTCTGTTTTGGTACCTAACTTTTGGTGCCTAGACCTGTAAACTCTGTAATTAAGCGTAAACCTGGTCAAACCTGCCAGAAGCTGGGAATGAGTGACAGGGAATGGATCATAGAATCATAGAAGATTAGGGTTGGCAGAGACCTCAAGAAGTCATCTAGTCCAACCCCCTGCTCAAAGCAGGACCAACCCCAACTAAATCATCCCAGTCAGGGCTTTGTCAAGCTGAGCCTTAAAAACCTCTAAAGATGGAGATTCCACCACCTCCCTAGGTAACCCATTCCAGTGCTTCACCACCCTCCAAGTGAAATAGTTTTCCCTAACATCCAACCTAGACCTCCCCCACTGCAATGTGAGACCATTACTCCTTGTTCTGTCATCTGCCACCACTGAGAACAGCCAAGCTCCATCCTCTTTGGAACCCCCCTTTAGGTAATTGAAGACTGCTATCAAATTCCCCCTCACTCTTCTCTTCTTCAGCCTGACTAAGCCCAGTTCCCTCTGCCTCTCCTCATAAGTCATGTTCCCAGGCCCCCTAATTGTTTTCGTTGCCCTTGGCTGAACTCTCTCCAATTTGTCTACATCCTTTCTGTAGTGGGGGGCCCAAAACTGGACGCAGTACTCCAGATGTGGCCTCACCAGTGCCGAATAGAGGGGAATAATCACTTCCCTCGATCTGCTGGCAATGCTCCTACTAATGCAGATCACTTGATGATTACCTGTTCTTTCACTCTGGGGCACCTGGTATTGGCCACTGTCGGAAGACGGGTTACTGGGCTAGATGGACTTTTGGTGACCCCGTATGGCCATTCTTATATCTGTTAAGAATTACTGACCGTGTTTCATCTTGGCTGCTACATATGGTATAGCCAACTTTTGTACCCCCAAAAGTGCTATTAGAGATAATACTGATGTAATGTAAAGTGTTAGAACAATAGCTCAGATGATATTGTCCCCTGAAGATTATGCTATTAAACTTGAACCTTTATTTTGCTTGATTAGATGAGCGTGCCTATTTATCTGTAGTATCTCCAATTAAGTGAGAATTAATGGGTGGCGTTTATCTTGGGCATTCATCAAGTTTTGTGATCAGTGGTCTCAGATGTTTTTTTTCCTTCCAAAACATGCCTTTTTGTACTATATGTAAATCACAAAAGTTACATGTTTAAGTGGTAATTTTCGGTTTACTTATTATAGTGACCTAATAGCTCTTTTCTACTGCTTGTGTGGATGGAATTCCCTGCATGCCCGTATATGACTTATCCTCTGTTGCTGTGTTTGTATCAAGAACTTGTACTCAATCTGCTGGAAGACGTGTGTGTGTGTGTGTGTGTGTGTGTGTGTGTGTGTTCTGTGCTGACTATGATTTGTATATTCCCAATGCACATCTTCAAAGCATTGTGAGAGTTCTGTTAAGCTGTAACAAGATAAACCAGCGGCTCAAGAGGTTAAAAATTATGCAAGTGTCAGTTTCCTCTATACAAACAATGGTTACTGTCTTCATTTTTCCCCTTTTACTACTGGTTCCAGTGGGAATTTCGGCTTCGTAATATGAATGGAACATTTTGCTGTGATGTCTCACTTTCTTATAAATAGCAACTTGGAAGTAATTTGTAAGCTTATGTTCTGAAAGAATGCAATAGCAAACTTCTTGGAACAAAAAATTTCTTCCCTTCCCTTCGCCCCCATTTCGTGACTTCCTGGCCTGCTTCAGTTAGAGGGAAGTAATATTTCAAAGTTTTATAGAATAAGGATTTATTAAATGGCAATGTCTCTTTGCTTTGTTAATTAAGTTTTGAAAGTGACTACAAAGTAAAAAAAAAAAAAAAAAAAAATTAAAATTAGGGGTAAAATCAATCGCAGATATTCAGAACTTTGGAGTTCATGGCACCTTGGGGGCCTATCTTAAAATTGTATTGCTAGTAAATCGTGCATTATGATAAGAAATCAAACTACTTCGATCTCGTTACTTTCCAGGACCAAGAAAATCTTCTGTTTAAATGCCCGTCGGACAAAACCAACCAGAAAATCAGGCAGTTTTCCATACAGCAATCTTCTGCCTCACCATCCATGTGGTGTGAGTCATTCAGCGCGAGTAGCTCCATAGTTGACCCAAAGGCTGCCCTCTCCCCCCAAAAAAACATACCCTCTCTATAGCCTACTTGAAGAGACAGTTACAGAAATAGATGCCTTTCAAAATTTATGCTGCCTACTTAGTGGATAGACTTGGTTCAGCAGAGAACAAATGCGTTTTCTTTTCTTATCCAGATCTGCATGCTGGGCCAATAAAATGTATCTTTCTAGTGAAAAATAGAACTATGCCTCAGGAAAGAAGATGCACGTGACCCGTAATCCTACCAAGGGAATGGTCTGTATGTCCGCTCTTCACACTCCCTTGTGCATCCACTCAGGGCCAGCCACAATCTGGCTCAGAGATTCTACCACAAAGCTCCTGAGAGGGTACAAGAGGGAACAGTCTGAGAAAATTCAGAATGTGGTGACCTAGGCAGACTTCGGATCTGTAATTAGGCCAGCACAACTTAAACAAGGTGAGGCAAATAAACATGTTTTTGCCCTAGAAAAATAGAGATTTACCCCCTACTGTTCTGTCAACAATTTGAAGCATCAAAGCTGTCTCTTAGAATATTAGCTCTTCAATTATCTTTTTAGATTATTACACAAAACAAATTTCCAGCTACTTTTGATTCACTACTTTTTTGTTTTGATCTTTTTTTCTTGCTGGTTAATTACATTTTGTTCACTTGTTTCACTTAATGACAAAAAGGAATTATAAATGAAGTTAAGATAAGTGAGATCATATAAATTTTCTGCCCTTGAAGTTTGATACACTGAAAACATAAATAAATATAATATTGCCTTTTCCTCTTGGGGTCTTGATGGCTGGGGCATAGTATAGTTAATTCCAAGTAGGTACCAGTTGGATGTTTACCATATCTGATAGGTAAAATTAACAACTTTTAATATATTTGGAGGTGACATTGCTTGAACAACCACAACCTATTAAGGTTCAACAACAACAACAAAAAAACACTGGGTGGGACTGAAGGATTTTTCAAGGTTAACTGGGAGCCAAGAGATTTACAAATTATACCATACAATTATTTTGCTTTCCATTGGACAGTCTCTTTAATGGAAAGCTGCAGTTTGGTTTTCCTTGTAGTTTTTCATAAGACATTCCAGGATTTAAACTCTGTCTCATCAGAAGTGACTTCTGGTAATAGAATGGTGGTATTCATGGTTGTAAGTATTATGTCCGGGCATAACCCGGTGAAACACTACCAAACAGGACAATTTAGTAAATGTTACAATTTTCCTTTAAGGTTTAACTGAATAATAGAATCATAAGACTGGAAGGGACCGTGGGAGGTCATCTAGACCAGTCATCTGCACTCAGGAAGGACTAAGTATTATCTAGACTTTCCCTGGCAAGTGTTTGTCTAACTTGCTTTTAAAAATCTGCAGTAATGGAGATTCCACAACCTACCTAGGCAATTTATTCCAGTGCTTAACCACCCTGACAGGAAGTTTTTCCTAATGTCCAACCTAAATTCCCCTTGCTGTAATTTAACTGTATTGGTTCGTGTCCTATCTTCAGAGGTTAACCAGAACAATTTTTCTCCCTCCTCCTTGTAACAACCTTTTATGTATTTGAAAATTGTTATGTCCCTTCTGTCTTCTCTTCTCCAGACTAAACAAACCCAGTTTTTTCATTCTTCCCGCATAGGTCAAGTTTTCCAGACCTTTAATCACTTTTGTTACTTTTTTCTGGACTTTCTCCAATTTGTCCACATCTTTTCTGAAATGTGACTCTCGGAACTGGACACAATACTCCAGTTGAGGCCTGATCAGCACGGAGTAGAGCAGAAGAACTACTTTGTGTTTTGGTTACAGCACTCATGCTAATACAGCCCAGAATGATGTGTGTTTTTTTTTTTGTTTTTGTTTTTGCAACTGTGTTAAGCTGTTCTCTCATATTTAGCTTGTGATCCACTATGACCCCCAGATCCCTTTCTGCAGTACTCCTTCCTAGACAGTCATTTCCTATTTTGTATGTGTGCAACTGATTGTTCCTTTCTAAGTGGAGTACCTTGCATTTGTCCTTATTGAATTTCATCCTATTTACTTCAGACCATTTCTCCAGTTTTTTCAGGTCACTTTGAATTTTAATCCTATCCTCAAAAGTACTTGCAACCCTTCCCAGTTTGGTATCGTCCACAAACTTTATAAGTGTACTCTCTATGCCATTATCTAAATCATTAATGAAGATATTGAACAGAACCGGACCCAGAGCTGATCCCTGTGGGACTCCACTTGATATGCCCTTCCAGTTTGACTGTGAACCACTGATAACTACTGTCTGAAGATAATATTCATTAGATATAAGTTTGTGTTTGTTTATCTGCATCTGTTGAGTTAGAAGAGGGAGCAAAACCATTGTGGTAGTGTATCCAGAATAGTGGTTAAATGTGGCTTACTTAGTTTTGGTTTTTTTCCTACACACTTCCTCTGACACTGAAGAGCAGATTTTACTTTACTTTATTTTTGTTCTTCGATTTTAATAGAGCTCTAAATACCAGTCTCAAACTTCAGAATGTGGTATTAAAATAAAATCAACTACTGAAATATTTCATTTAGAACAAGTAGTACGCACACAGAGTTTGAAGATTTGTGCATTGTGTTTGAATAGTCTCTTGAATTATTTTTTTTTAAGAGAAGATGAATTTGTTTAGGCAAAAGTAAACTGAGTAAGAATTTCAAGTAAAGAACACTTAATCATGCTTCCGCATGTTCATCAAGAATCTTCTTTTTATATGTGGTTTAATATGGGATAGAGCTGTCCGCCACTCTTACTACTGTAAACATTAAAAGTTTGCTTTATGCTCTTATGAACATAAGAATGGCCATCCTGGGTCTGACCAATGGTCCATCTAACTCCGTATCCTGTCTTCTGACAGTGGTCAATGCCAGATGCTTCAAAGAGCAATTTTATGGCGTGATCTATCCCTTGTTGGTCTTGTCCCAGCTTCTGGTAGTCAGGGGTTTAGGGACACCTGGCACATGGGGTTTCATCCCTGACCATCTTGACCAATAGCCATTGATAGACCTATTCTCTGTGAACTTACGAAATTCTTTCTGAACCCAGTAATACCCCCCCCCTCGGTGGGTGATATAACTGCATATATAAGACAAAGCTCCTAATATCAGGATAGTCCCAATAATATCAGGACGTCCGGTCACCCTGTATATAAAGCAGTAAATAATTCTTCCATATTTACTTTCTCCACATGATTCATGATTTTATAGACCTCTATCATATCCCCCCTTAGCAGTCTCTTTTCAAAGTTGAACAGTCCCAGTCTTTTTAATCTTTCCTCATATGGAAGATGTTCGATTCCCCTAATCATTTTTGTTGCCTTTCTCTGTACTTTTTCCAATTCTAATATTTTGTTTTTGAGATGGGCTGATCAGAATTGCAGCCAGTCTTCAAGGTGTGGACGTGCCATAGATTTATATAGTGACATAATGATATTTTCTGTCTTATTATCTATCCCTTTCCTAATGATTCCTAACATTCTGCTAGCTTTTTTTTTTGATTACCTCTGCACACCGAGCAGACGTTTTCAGAGAATTATCCACAGTGATTCCGAGATCTTTCTTTTAGATGCTGTCATTTTGTATGTGTAGTTGGGATTGTTTCCCAGTGTGCATTACTTTGCATTTATCAACATTGAATTTCATCGGCCTTTCTTCCCCCACCCTCCAGTCACCCAGTTTAGTGAGATCACTTTGTAGCTCTTCGCAGACCGCTTTGGACTTAACTATTTTGAGTAATTTTATATCATCTGCAAACTTTGCCACCTCACAGTTTACCCCTTTTTCCCCAGATCATTTATGAATATGTTGAACAGCACTGGTCCCATTACAGATTCTTGGGGGAACCCACTATTTACTGTTCTCCATTGTGACAACTGGTCATTTATTCTGACCCTTTGTTTTCTGTGTTTTAACTACGGTAGTTATTGATCCATGAGAGCACCTTCTCTCTTATCCCATAACTTGTTACTTCGCTTAAGAACATTAGATGAAGAACCTTGTCAAAGGCTTTCTGAAAGTACACTACAACCACTGGATCAGCCTTCTTCACATGTTTGACCCGCTCAAAGAATTTTAATAGTTTGGTGAAGCATGATTTCTTTTTACAAAAACTGTGTTGACTCTTCCCCAACGTATCGTGTTCATCTACATGTTTGATAATTCTGTTCTTTACTATAGTTTTAACCAATTTGCCTAGTACTGAAGTTAGGCATACTGGCCTTTAATAGCCAGGATCTTCTCTGGAGTCTTTTTTCAGAATTGGTGTTAGGTTAATTATCCTCCAGTCAGCTGGTACGGAGGCTGATTTTAAGTGATGGCTTACATACCAGTTAGTAGTTTTGCAATTTCATATTTGAGTTCCTTCAGATCTCTTGGGTGAATACCCTGGTGACTTATTACTGTTTAATTTATCGGTTTGTTCCAAAACTTTGTCTGACACCTCAATCTGGAACGGTTCCTCAGATCTGTCATCTAAAAGAATGGCTCAGTGTGGGAATCTCCCTCGCGTCCTCTGCAGTTTAGACCGATGCAAGGAATTAATTTAGTTTCTCTGCAATGCCCTTGTCTTCATTGTTTTGTGTTTCATGAAGTAATAAATGTCACACTAAATGCAGCCCAAACAACTTTTGTACTAGGACAAATTATTTCCCGTCAGCCTCGGTAACTAAGTTCAGATCAGAGAATAAAAACCTGTATCTCTGAAATAACAATTTGTTACTCTCTGGCTAATTTCAAAGTCTGTCCAGATTCACCTCTTGATGCACGATTATTAAGGTGCCACCCTTTTTCATTGTCCTCTCATTGGGGATTTTCTAGCATCTCTTGACCAAAAAAAGTATTTGAGAGCCGATGCAACAATGTTAGTCATAAAGGTAACTGTGTCCTCACCTTCTAGTCTGGCAGGAAAGATGAGAACTTATGTTCTTGGCTTTCAACTTAGCCTCTACAATTTCCAGTATTCTTTCAATGCACTAAATATTTTTAACCATAGCCTTTTGTAAAGCTTTTAGTTCTTGCACTGCTTCTCCTCTTGGTAAATGTCCAGGGGTGGCTCTAGGCACCAGCAAAGCAAGCAGGGGCGGCAGCTGGCGGGATCTAGCCTGCGAGCTGAGAACCAACAGGGGGCCCTGGGAGCTGTAGTTCCTTGGTTGGCTCCCTGCCTATAGAGCTAGCCTTGGAGCAGGGAAAGAACTACATTTCCCAGCATTCCCTTGGCCGCTATCAACAGGAAAGGGAGGGGGAGGGAGTATGGTAGCTGAAAACTCATGCTGCAGCTTGCAGTGAATGGAGAGCTCACCGCTAGAGCGGGGTGGCACTGTGAATGGGGAACAAGTATGCCCAAGGAGTAGAAGGCTTTGGCCCAGATATCCCCTTCAGAAGACATTCCCCAGACTGGATTAGGGATTCTGGTGGGACCTCACCTTGCAGCCCCCAAAGAAAGAATTGGGTGGACTAAATGGACAGTGCCCCTCTCTATCTGAAGCTTAGCAAGGGAGGTATGTGGATCCCACTAGAATTTTAAAATGAAAAGTAAGGGAGGGGAGGCTCTACTGGACCTGGGCAGCTTTAGATACAGTACCAGGCACGTAGGAGGATTTCCACTTCTGAGCCATGGAAGCAGAAATTGACTTTTCCTTTCCAGATTTAGGTAATATTCAGAAAGAGAATCTAGCATCTGCCTTCCAGATTTGAACACCTCAGAATTCAGGAGTGCTCAAGCTCAATTTGCGCAGCTGTTACTTCATTTCTCCCAAATCAAATATACCGATCCACTGTAACTTGCTGTAGAAAAAGTAGGATAAAATCGAGCAAGAAATGCTTCCCAGTGGTGTTTAGGACTGGAATTGCTATTTTCAACAGCCATTGCCATTTTAGTTTTATTTGTTTAAAAGGAAGACAGTGATATTGCATTGGCAAATTCCCCATAGAAACAAAGAATGGAACGAAAGAATAATAAAGGCACCTCAACTTTTCCTCATTTATGGAGGACAGTCTTATAATATGCATCCAGATTTCCTCCAATCACACAAGCTGAAAATTGTTTCACTTTACTGTAGTTCTGTAACCATATGGGAACCAATCCTGTCTGTTCTGTGCACATCCAAAATTCCTGCTGAATGACCCGCCCTGGGAGCAAGTTACCAGTGACTCAGGGTTGGGGTGGAAGGAGGGTGCGGCGGCGGCGGCGGCGGGGGGGAGAGCCCAGGGCTGGGGCGGCAGGAGGTGCTGGGGGGGGGGGGGGGGGGGCGGGGCCCGGGGCGGGGGCAGGGGTGGGGTGCGGAGGGGAGCCCAGGTTGGTTTGGGGGCAGCCAAAATTTTTGTTGCTTGGGGCGGTAAAAAACCTGGAGCCGACCCTGTAAATGTCTCATGCTTTTCACCCTCTGCTCAAAATCTTTTTGTTCAGGCTGTCTTACCTAATGGAGTCTAATTTCTCAACAAGTGGAGTAGGAGAGGCCTGAATTTATAAATTTCCAGGCACAAAGGGTCTAAGTGTGCTCTTGGGGTAAGTCTATACAGTCAGCAGCTGGAAGTTGTGATTTCCTGTTTGTGTAGACATACACGCTCTAGCTGACCTTTGAACTAGCATGCTAAAAAGGGCAGTTTGGCCACAGCAACATGGATGGTTAGGGTTACCATACGTCCGGATTTCCCCGGACATGTCCGGCTTTTTGGTCCCCAAATCCCCGTCCGGGGGGAATTGCCAAAAAGCCGGACATGTCCTTGGAAATAGGGAGGCTAGGATCTCTGAATCTGTGTGTGTGGGTCGCCCGCTGTGACATCATCTCGGTGCGACACTCGGCTCCTGCCCAGGGCATGCTGGGGGCTGTAGTCCGGCCGGGCCTCATGCTCCAGGGAGAGCCAGGAGAGGGGAGTGGCCAAGAACTACAACTCCCAGCGGCCCCTGCGACGCGACCAACCTGCCCCTGTGAGGCAGCAAGCCATCGGGGGAGGGAGGGCGCAGGCCCCTGTCCTTTGCGTGTGGGGTGTCTCTGGGCGCCGCTCGGCAGCCATCGCAGGGCTTGGGGGCGCCCCAGGGGGGGTTGTGGACACCAGCACGTTGCGTGGATCCGGCACTGTCCGGATTTGCGCCCCCCTGGGGCTGGAGCTGCACCCCCGGCCCCGGGCACCAATCACGTAGGGTTACCATACGTCCGTTTTTTCGGCAATCAAACCCCCGTCCAGGGGGAATTGCCAAAAAGCCGAACGTGTCCGGGAAAAATACCGGACGGGCACTTCCTCTCCTGCGGCTGCTCTGCTCCTCCCCTGACTCTTCGGTTCTGTTTAAGAGCCAAGCTGCCTGAGCCAGTGCTACTGGCTTCGGACAGCCCCCGTGCCTCCGGATCCCAAGCCGCCGGCCGGGCACTTCCCTTCCCGGGCTCCAGCTGCTCTGCTCCGGCGGCTGGGGTCCGGAGGCACGGGGGCTGCCCGAAGCCGGTAGCGCTGGCTCGGGCAGCTTGGCTCTTAAACAGAGTCGAAGTCTGAGTCGGGAGGAGCAGAGCAGCTGGAGGCCGGGAGCGGAAGTGCCCGGCCGGGGGCGCAGGGTCTGGAGGCATGGGGGCTGCCCAAAGCCCGAGCGCTACCGGCTTCACGGTTTGCCAGGCAGCCTCTAGACCTTGCGCCCCCGGCTGGGCTCTTCCCCTCCTGGGCTCTAGCTGTGCTGGGTAAGCGCCGGCCGGGGGCGCAGGGTCTGGCGGCTGCCCGGCAAACTGTGAAGCTGGTAGCGCTTGGGCAGCCCTTTTCGCGTGGCTGGGAGGGAGGAGGGGGAGTTAGGGCGGGGACTTTGGGGGAATGGGCGGAGTAGGGGCGGGGCTGGGGTGGGAAAGGGGCGGGGCCAGGGCCTGTGGAGTGTCCTCTTTTTTTTTTTATTTTTTAAATATGGTAACCCTATGGATGGTGCCTTGGGCTAGCTGCCTGAGTACAGTATCGCCTGATCCTCTGTGTACATACTTGGGTGGTGCCCCCTGTGGTTCTGCAACCACACTGCCATTTTTAGCATTTTAGCTTGAGCAGAGTTAGTATGTGCATGTCTGTGCGAATTGGGAATCGCACCTTCCAACTGCTGTGTAGACATATGTCCTTGGTGCTGGTTCATGCTGGTTAGCACCGGTTAGGGGGCACAGGAGAAAGGAGGCTAATAGTGGAGTAAGCATTCTCTTGTGGCCTCTTTTATAAATTAAAGTTGCTTTTCTGATCTTTATTTGAGATTTTGATACCAAAGATTACAAACATCACTGACTCCTCTGGAAATAGATTCTGTCATGTACATTTTTTTTTTTTTTTTAAAAGCAGGCTAGAAACTGCCCTCAAACTGCACGAGCACTTGCTTCTCAGACGTGAATGTCTACCTCTTATCTGTGCATCAGATTCCTTCCCCTAAATATTCTAATTACTTACAATCTCAGACTTACCCTTTTTGTTACATTATGTATTTAAATATTAAATATATTTAAGAACAATATTTAAATACATAAAATTATGAACTCTCAAAATCTTGATGATCCTTTAATTGTATTGCTGATTTAAATTTTCTCTAGTATAGTTAGGATATTTCTGAACTATGTTTTTTATTATTAATGTGTCATGGTATAACATAAAGCTAAACATAAAGGTAAACAGGATCGCTTTCTTACAATATGCTGCAGAAACTGGAAGCGCTGTGAAAATGCAGGATCTTTGAGTATTAAGAGAAAGTCTTGACAACACTGTAGTTCAAGTACAACTATGTATTGGGCCAGTTTCATCCCAGGTACCACTCCATTGACTCCAGCAGAGTGAACCCAGAGTTGAATTTGACCCAATTGCTGGTTTTAAATAAATTTGCTTTTGTTTCCATAAATTTAAATCAGCCAAGCAGATGAGATCGCCAAAGCACATTGTGCCTGGTTCTTCCCCCTTTTAAGTAAATAGGAGCTTTACCATGGACTTCAGCGGGAGCAGGATCAAGCCCGTTAAATTAAAACATAATTCAGCTTAGTAATTTAACTTGCTTTAGTCCTGGAAGCATTAGAGTGCGTTGGAAAAAACTGCATACCTACACTCTAGGAACAGAAAGAAAAAGGAGATGTCCAGTTTCAGAGTAAAGATAGCTATAGCCAAAACTGCTTTGGGGCAGTTATGATTAAATCTGAATGTTTCTTCTGTTAACATTACTACGTTTTTAGTTGGTTATTTTAATGGCTTCTTAACATGTTCAAGCAGATTATAAGAAATTGCCAATGTTTTTAGCATTTTTAAAGCATCTCTTACAATCAACTTCTTACATAGATGAATAGTTTGTTGTTCGTTTGCAGTTTGCTAAATCTTGTTTTTCAACGTAATAGTAAAGCTGGCCAAGGGCAGATTTGTAAATGATATTACTGGTTTTAATCTTCAGGAGGATTTGTGTAGTGAATTAGGAGTAATTGCTACACCAGAACCTTATGTGTACTATGTCACTGTTTGGATTATATAGTGCAATAAATGGTTTTGTTCATAATTTTTAGAAATCACACGGACAAAATTGCCCAACTGTTGAAAACTTGAGTATAGATTTTTAACTCCAAGGTTCTCAAACTGGGGGTCGGGACTCCTCAGGGGGTCGTGAGCTGTCAGCCTCCACCCCAAACCCCACTTTGCCTTCAGCATTTATAGTGGTGCTAAATATATAAAGAGTGTTTTTAATTTATAAGGAGGGGTCGGACTTGGAGGCTATGTGAAAGGGGTCATCAGTACAAAAGTTTGAGAACTACTGTTTTAACTGAATCTTTAGTTTGCCTATTTATAACAAAACACCATGCTTTCACAAGCAGTCCTACAATAGTCTTTTGTTTGTTAATAAATGCTAATGTCTAGGATTAAATAAATTCAGTTTGTTGGCATGAACTCTAGGATGCTTGCATTAAACTTTATTCATAATGTAGTTTTCTCCATGAGCTCCATTCATTCATCTTTTCCTCCAGTGATTGCTGCTATTCATGCAACTTGACACTAAATCAGTGTGCTTTTTCCTCTCCTTTGCAAACGTATTTTTGTTGCAAGTGTGTTTGTAGGATTCTAGTACATCATAGTAATTCTCACTTACCTCCCTGCCCCTCCCCCTTTGAGAATTTCTTTGTCTTTGAAGAAATGAATGCTCACTTATGAAATATTAAGTATAAATTATGGCATTTCTAGGAGAGAGTCCACTGCTAAAGTTAATACAGGAAGGCCCAAGGTCCAATAATGGCTGTTTCATGCAATTGCAGGAAACTTACATGACGTTATATCCACGTGAGCCAAATCAATGATCCCTGTGAAATGCGTCATAGAGACAGTCTGGCATCCTCCGAATCCCTCCACCCAAATGTCAATGTGCCTTAGGGAAATATTCTTTTCTGACACTATTTTGGCAATCGGTTGAACCCTTTGCAGGTTAACACCTAACTAAATTTCTACCTTAAGATACTACTGGTGTCCCAGTAATTTGAATTTTATCAGTTATCCTGGGATAATTGCCAGAGAATTCCAAATGATTACCTCTTGGATGAAAAAACATAACTTCACAACGCACGTAAGGTGCTACAGTATTTCAAATCCATAAAGAGGGTTTGAAAAATCCATTTGCCTAGTCACCATTGGTGAGTAGGAAACTTCCACTGATGAACGTGGGAGCCTAAACTATCAATTTACTACTTCTATAAATTAAAGTTTTTAAAATGAAATGGTTTCTTATTCTTATGGATGTGATGGCAACCTTCCAAAATGTAAATGTTTTCTTCCTAGGGCTACAAACTAAGAGCTTTAGTGCCTCTGCTACTTGCATTTAGCTTTCCAAAGCTACCTGAAACTGACAAAGCCTTTCATGGCAGGCATTTAGAACCCTCTGTGTAGTGCTGACACTGACAAGAATCGTTAATTTTGCTGTTGTGGAGCTATTCATCTGGGGAGGAGGATCCCAAAAAGGGGGGGACACATGGAGTTTGGGAACCCTGCCTCTTTCTTTGCAGCAGCCTGGGGACAGTTAGAGTATCAAAAATCCCTTTCTTCCCTCTGCAAGGGAAAAGAGGAATAAAGTTTTATTTTTCTAGTGCTTGTGAGATGCATCAAGCTGGCCTTCAGATTTATCAGACACCTAACACCTGCAGGCTATTGATTAAAGATGGACTCCAGTGAGCAGGGTTTATGGATATCACCTTAGCAGAAATACCAGTTGCTGGGTCTGTCATGGGAAGAGGCCAGTAAACTTCTCACTAGGATTTTGCTCCTGGGCCTTGCTGATTGGGCCCTGTTCAACTTCACTATAGTTTATGGGCTAGGAGCAATGTAGTTCTTGTTTGATAATGTTTACAACTTTCTTAAAACTTTTCAAGTTGAAAGGGATTCAGATCTACCAAAGTCAGCAAGCCTTTTTCAAACTCTGTCCCTACACAAGTTTAATGCCCTCCTGCCCTTCCATCCCCCCCGCAGAGTCGGAGCTCCTGTTCCTCAGAGTTCTCTCTCTTTCTCCCTCCGCCCCCTCCCCCCGGAGAGAGCCCCAAATTACACAAGTGTCATTTGTATACAGTGTGTAGGTTTGTGTATTTGTAAGTCACCATATAAATACTTATTTGTGTGTTCTCTCTTGATGACAAAATGGTGTGTGGGGATTGGATATAGTTTTCATGACTACATATCCGTTAAGTTAAATGTTTTGTGTTTTTTGGGACTACTATGGAAAAAAACAGTCAGAGAGAGTCTGTGCAAGGAAAGCAATGGAAAAGCTACTGTGGGGGTAGAACATAAAAGGCTAGAGCCTTCATGAGTAAAGAGGGTAATGATGTGGTTTTGGGGCCATGGTTTGCTGTAGTTACTATCTTCGATACAATAGTGAAAAACAGCTGAATTGAGGCGGGCAGGTTTTAACATGGGCACACAGAAATGTTTCTTTTAGATACATTGGGAAAGTCTCTGAAATAGGCTGTTTGTTATGCTTCTTAATTTACTATTGTAGGATGGGAAGGCCCTGCGGAACAGGTCCCAGCTGTCACTTAAGAGTTGAAGAACATAAGTGTATTAGGCAACAGATGTTAAACTGGATTTTTCTCCTGTGGTCTGCGCTTTCTTGAAACATTATCTACATAAAGAAATAGTGAAACAGTGTTGCAAGGGTCCCATATTCTGTTCTGTACTCATGCCTATATGATGTAAGAGCCTGATCCAAAGTCATTTGAAATCAAAGGGACTATCTCCATTGACTTCAGTGGTCTTTTGTAAACTTTAATAGTGATCTTAGCAGTGTTAAAACAAAATTACGTTCCAGATTACATTTGTTAATGTAACTGATATATAAGCCTATGAAATCACTGTAAAAGTTTTGTGTAAGGGCGTGAGTTGGAGCTATGTGACAGATACTCAAAAGCAATAGAGATGGAAGAGAGAAACTTCTGGAGTGTTGGAGTAGCATGTTGTAGGCAATATGAAGGTAAAAAGGAATGCACAAGTCTTTTGCCTGCATGTCAGGTTTTGGGTGGACGGGGTATACCCTGCTGCAACACTGTCACTAAATGTCAACAAGCTAGCTTCCATTTTCCTGTTATGTCCCCTGTTAATCAACACAAACTAACACAAAACTAGTATTGTGTTCTCTGAGAAAATATCCAGTGTCATCTTCATCCTTTCCTTATATTCTTCGCTGGCTGCTTTTTTTTTTTTTTTAATAAAAAGCAAACAAATCACACTAAAAATGAATATATCTTGTGAGTATAAAGAAAAGCCAAACCATATTAGTTGTAAATATTTAGATTTTGTTCTATGTATATCATTTTCATTTGAGCAAATATAATATTGGCATATTAGAAACAGGCTTTTATTGCATTTTAGCCTGATGAGACAGGGTTTTAAAGATTGGTATTCCCAAATTCTAAAACTCTTTGTCTCTCTTCTTTCAGAGAAGAGTTGTAAGTACATTTGGTAGGTATGCAGAGTTGATATATGGAAGATGAGGATCGGGGAAAACATGCATCAAGTTTTTGGTATCCATTGAGTTCATGTCTTTTGCCCACCACAATGGTGATATGCCACTAGGATTATAGTAGTTAGAGATGGAAAAGACTTATTAGATCAAGTCTGTATAGCCCTTCTGAAAGTGCAGGATACTGTCTCATCATAGGCTACATCAGGTGTTAAACTGACCTCTTGAACTTTGCCCAAAATCTAAGCTTTGTTTCTTCAAGTTGTCGTTGTATAATAATTTTTAAATACTGTACAGAATTCCTGCAATTTGCATTATATCTTTTTGTGCATCTTACTCAATGGCAAATTGGCTGAGGTTTTCCTAACTCCTGGCAGTGTGAAATCTGAAAAGGTAGTAACTGGTAATAGGCTTACTATCTACCTATCTTATGGTATAGGCACCCATCATCAATGTGTTGGCTTCCGTGTGAGACTGGAAATGTGAAGTTCCTAGTGGAGTTCATGAAATCTTTGGCTCTGTTCCCTTCTCTGTGAATGGGAAGCCCACTCTCAAAGGGCTGGAAGGAAAGAGCAGTTTACTTTAAGTGTCACTCTGGGTATGGTGAGAGAGCTTTATAAAAGAGATCTTATGGCATGATTCTGGATTTGTCTGATTTTCGTAGTGTGAAATACTGATGCCATCTTCTCAGTAATTCATGTTAAAGTAAATACATGAATAGGATGTTTTAATCAAAATTAAAGGTGTTTCTTTTTAAAAATGTATCCTTTAATTATACCAGAATGACAGCTGTGCTATAATTAAGGTTTAATATCCGCTTTTTGTTTAAAGCTTGACTGTTGTAAATACTCTAAAATCCATACAGTTAATCATTTTGCTTTGAAATTTGGTGTGCCTCATGTGGGCATGGGTGCAGCCAGTGATCCAAATTTGGGGCCCATTTGACCAAGGGGATATACAGCTCCTGGGAAAACAGCTTTTTTTTTTTTTTTTTTTTAAACTGATATGTTCTGGGAATGGTTTATTTGCTGACAGACAGAGATCATACCAGGGCTTAGATGATCACACTAGGATCTCAAACATTCAAGTGTTACTCCCAAAAGAATCCATGAAACCCATTAGCCCTTTGGGGGAAATAACATTAAAACATTATTTGAAAGAGTTTGCTTCTCCAATTAGGCACCCTAAGGCTCATGTGCCTACTGAATTACACTGAGCATGTGCAGAGAGAGGGGAAAACTGTCTGGAAAACTACCTCTACCTCACAGGACCTGGGTAGCTCTAAGGGTGTCTTATGGTCATTGAATCTGAACATCAGGCTCTGTCAGCTCAAATCCATCTAGTGTAGAAATCTGAAGTAAAGAAAGCAAGCATCAAAGGAAGATTTTTATTTTGGGGGAAAGTAATCTGAGTATAGCAGAATATTCAAAAGGCACTGAAACTGTTCCTTGTTTAAAAAAAAAAAAAAAAAAAGGCTACACAAGCAAATGCTTGCTGGAGGGGAGAGGGTGATGAGGAGTGGAAGAGTAGGTGGGAAATAGGGGGAAGAGGGGTTGAGAGATCAGGTGATAAAGGATGGTGACTGGGGGAGTGGGAAGGGAGGGGTGGGACACTGGGAAGGGGGATACAGAGGGAGTGACAGGATGATTGGGGGAGAATGGGGGCAGGAGTGCCTGTGAGACCCACATGCACACATGGGAGGGGACACAATTCCAGGGCCCCCCAGCCCATCTATAGGGATGTACCCCTCTGTTCTCTGCCTCCCTGCATGTGAGTCAGGTTCTGAGGAGGCTTCCTTATCTGAGGGGGGAGGGGACATCTGAGCCCCTCTCCCTGTGTGAGCTGGGATATGGGGTCCCTGCTCCCTGGGGTGTCTGAACCCTGCTTCTTTCCCCCCTGTGTGTGCCAAGCTCTGGGAGGCCCCTGTCCATCTGTGGTGGTCTGACCCCCCCCATCCTTCATGGGAGCCAGGTTCTGGGTAGGTTGTGTCTTTCTGGGGTGGCTGAGCCCCTCTACATACCCCCCTTATGTGATATGGGTTTATATAAGGGGGTCTGAGCCCATCTGTCGCCCATGTGAGTCAGGATGCTTAGATAACACATCAGAAACTCTCCAGCTTTGGGGAGGAGAGAAGGAAACACCCACTTATCTGAATGGAGCAGTTCATGTGTCTCCGTGCTATTGATTCAGGCTATGTTCATGGGTATTCTTTCAGTTGAGAACATCTCATGAGATGAATGGGAAACTGAAAACCTCTTTAAGTCTTCAGTGCTGCTGATGGATGTTTAGAACCTCTTCCCTCTATTCTCCCTCTAATTTCATACAATATACATTAGTCTTTCATATGCTTAAAGTCACTGTAATAACCATGTAATAAAACTGCCAAAGTTTTGGTACATAGACCATGGATGAGATTTCTCACCAGCCCTGTTAGCAACTATACATTGCAAACTTTTCAAACCATGACTGTTATCCCTATTCCACTATAACAAAATATACAGGAGCAGGGAGGAAAACTATGTGGCTTAGTGGAAAGTCTACTTGTCTGGGAGTATTCCTAGCTCTGCCACTGGCCTGCTGGGTGACAAGTCACTTAATCTCTTTGTGCCTCAGTTTCCTATCTGTAAAATGGGAATAATGATGTAATGTTCTTTGACATCTACTGATGAAACACACTATATAAAACCTAGGTCTTTTGACTGTTATCCAGCCACAATAGCATATCAGTTGCAAACCCAGGTGACAACTACAACTCTCTAAATAACAATTAACTTCTATTAACAAATATTTCTATTTCTAATTTAAAGAGAAAAACCCTAGGGGATTAAATGGCAAAAGACTTAGTTAACACAGGGTTAAGGTTTCCTGGTGATAGCTTGTGCCCTTCCACAACGCTGAGTTCAGCAAAACACAAATTTCTGAAAATCAGGAAATAGAGAGTTAATAAATGCTCACATAACCTTAACTCTGCTTTTTTTGAATGCTATCCCAAAACCGTCTGTCTGTCTGTCTCACGCATGCGTGCACATTCACTCACGCTCGCTCAGACTCTCTCCCAGTCTGCCTCTTCAGTGTAATGGACAGGAGCTCAAACACTGAGCTTACTCTCATGACAGAATCACACTTATAAAATTTAACAACCTCTTCAGACCCTTTTAGAACCCCTTAACACTTGTGCACAGGATGCCACCTAAACCTATGCTTCCCCCATCCATCATTAACTTCACAGATTGCTCTCCTATCTCACTTCACTACTGAGAATACCCAAGGCAAGAAGACCCCAGTGCCCTGCTACTGATGCAGCCTACACAATTCAGACTGGAACCTCAAGATAAACAGGCACCTCTTTCCTTTGATAACACACATTGGGGGACTCAGTCCCAGGTCTCCTCATATCACAATCATAGCTCAGTGACATTTCTCAAACTATTCCCCAGATCTCCTCCATCACAGTTCTTCCAAGCCGCTCTAACTTATTCCTCCATCATTCAGTACAGCTACACCTAACACAATTTGGAGCTGGGGTGCATGCAGATAATTCCCAGTAGTTATTGCCAGCTCAGGGAAGGGTGGTGGTGGGCAGAATTAGAGTTGCATGGTTGTTTACCTTAAGTCTGTACTTCCTGGTTTGCAGAAGTTTGAGTTTTCCTGAACTCAACTTCTGGAAGGGCATGAGCTCTATCACCAAGCAACCTTAACTCTAAATTAACCAAGTATTTGTCATTTAATTTGCAACACAATAGATTTCTCACTAGTGCCTTTATTTCTGATGAATTTGTGTTTATTAAGTTTGAATCACAAATTAGGTGGAGGTTGGAAGCTTTAATTTCTCGTCTTTACTTTTATTTATTTTTAATCCTCAATCAGAAATTTAAAGATCTGAACCAGAGGACTATAGCATGCAAAATGATTTAGGTCCTGGTGACAGAAAAGAACACCACCAGTTATTTAGATAATCTGAACCTTCAGATTATCTAAATTAGATTAATTTTTTTTTTTTTTTTTGGTCTACGGGACTCTATTAAATCTCGGATCGAAGACTTTTTGGAGCTTTTGAAAACATATTCTGCTAGTAAATGCCAATGATGACAACTTCAGCAAATTTTTGTTTCCTTCTATACTTTGTGTTGTGGAAGAGGAATAGTTCTTGAACCATGCCTAAGGTTATAGATTTTTATTTAAGAGGGAGAAAAATAGAAGTTTTGATGCAAGTGTGCTTGATTACATTTATGCAAACAATTTGATTATTAAAGTTTTTATAAAAATCATACTTGAGGGGAATTGTGTAGTTATCAAGGCTAAAAATAATTTAGCTCTTTCAAGGTTAGAAGGAGCACTGTTATGACACACAATCCATTAACACTTCATTTTTTTCAAGGATGGACTGTCCCATAGATGTTGTTGCATTACTTGAAAAACGAGTAGACTTGTAGTGGGGTTTTTAATAACAAACTACACACTATCAATCTTCTACTGTCTGGACACAGGTAAATTGAAAGTCAAACAGTCATTCAGTGGAATTGAGGAAATAAGATGCTTCCTTTTAAATAGGGAGTTGTTAATGAGGGGTGTCCAAAATGAGTTGTAGACTGCTGGTCGTGAGGTTTTGTAACACAGGACATCCACCCAACTTTTAATTACTTTCAACTACAAATTGTGGAAGTTCAGCTCTCTTTTGGAACCTATCCAGTATTATAGGCTCCTTTATCAATTGCCAAATTAGTGCAAACCTTTTCACTAAACTACAATTCCTCAGCTCCTTCAGTCTTCCTGTCCCTTAATGTAATCAGAGGGAAACAGCAAAGGCTTTTCACAAATGCATGATAAGAGAGAACAAGTTTTGTAATGCGTAGGTGAATATTCTATTTCTCTAAATAAATGTTCAGTTTTGCATGCCTGCGTGAAAGAATCATTATCCTTCAATGGAATGAGTGCATGTAACTTGTGCTGTATAAATTTAGCCTTTCAATAAAAATAACCTGCATAGTCACCTTTTTGGAATAGCTGTTGTGTATTTTATATCTGCAAATGTGAGAAGCTACAAAAAAGTAGCTTGGCTGGTGTGATTATTTAGTTTGAAATGTGTTTTTTAATAAAGTGAGCAAAAGCTTACAACTAAATTTTGACTTATGTATTGATTCTCTGTTAGGTTCAAGCAATTATTGAGAAAGCATTATACAGTATAGCTCTAAAACTGAAGGTATCACATCAAGTAGTTGCCAGATTTTTTCTGCTCCATGGACACACCAAAAAATGGTTGCTGTGTCTCAAGGTGTAATAATATATTTTGCAGTCTCTGCTCTACCACAGATGAAAGAAAGCCGTTAAAAATACAGAAACACTGTGACTAAACAAATTAAAAGGCTGAAAATGCCAAATGTAGAACAGTGTGTATATGACCTGTGGTAAGTCAGGGCTCGAGGGAAGCCTCTGTGACTTCAGAATGGAGCAGCACTGCCTTCAGACACATCTTTTTACAAAATGAGAGAGCATTTAGTTAGCAAAAGTTAGTTCGCATTTAGTTATATGAAGACATGTTTTGGTGTCCATTTGTGAGTG
This sequence comes from Trachemys scripta elegans, assembly GCF_013100865.1. NCBI lineage: Eukaryota > Metazoa > Chordata > Testudines > Emydidae > Trachemys > Trachemys scripta. Next base: position 165,286,912 of record NC_048299.1, read on the forward strand.
AAACCAATGCCAGATGGATTACCTGGAAGTGAATTAATTCCCTGTCGTCTGTTCAAAACATGAATAGATTTGAAAAAAGATGAACTGCTGTAGATGATTTTCTGAAACTTTTTGAAACAAGATCCTAGTACAGGTGTTATACAGGTCATAACCTTTGTATTGTGATCTATATATAATTCTGAAAATCTAAGCAGGGTTTATCTAGGTCAGTATTTTCTGTAATATACCCAGACAACTGGAATGGGGGGAATTCACTTCGTGTCTTGAAATTGTGTGCACCGTTTAGATATCCTTGGCTGGACTGTTCTCTAAAAGGGCAAAGTTCTATATTCATATTATTTAATGTTGCTATAGATGATTAAACAGATGTTGGTGTTCACAGTAAAGGTTACTGCATTTCTGTGGTTATTCCTGTGTAGTTCGTAATTAGCTCATAGTGCTTGGGAATGAGAGACTCTTTTATGAGAGATTATTTTTAGGGATCTCATGCCCATAATGAATATGAAGGGTAATTGTCTACTCTGAGCCTGGGGGCTTTCTGAAATTTGGGAAAGGAGTGAAATTATCTTTTTCAAATTTATGCTGAAAATCACCTATATGACAGTAATTTAAAAGCTACAAAGGAGCAATGTCCCTCATTAAGATTCATGTTCAGATGGCTGAAAATCATTCCCACTGGAAAAGCAAGGCCATAGAGCCAGCCAGCTTCATGAAACTATTCTTAGTCTAAAACCAGATTCACATATTCCTGAGGAAAATTACAAAATAAATAGGCCTTGGATAGTTATTGTGCTCAAATAAGGAACTTCTCTGTAGCAGGAGTGATACTAATACATCAGACGCTCAGCTAGGAATAAAAGAAATTGGTGGTTGTGATTGTAACTCTGGAAACCTTTACACTTCAGCAATTGATATTCTTGGGATGCGTAATTAAACCTTGCCTTGCTCCATTTTCTTGGGAAGGGAAAGGGATGTACAATGGGGAGAGTCAGCTCCACAACATGCTCCTCCATTACTCCTTGGTTCCTGCAAAAAGTTCTGTGGAGTCTGGTTTCTGGAAATCTTGGGGATTAGGACATCTGTCTAGAAATGGGTGGAGCTGGGAATAGCGGCTCTATGGCATGGTCTCTTCTGGCTCCTCTGGATAGCTGAGCAGAAGTTAGAGCTGGATTAAAAAACAGCAGTGACTGCTGCTGGATTGCCTCTATAGCTGCTATGGTACTGCCCTGGGAAAGGTACCCAATGTTAGCACAGGTCTTAAAGAGTTGGGGATGGTGCAGATTGAGAAGGTCAGAGAACCTAGAGAGCAGTGCAGAAAAGAGGAGTTCCTCACAAATTCCAGGGCTCTGTGGGTTTGAAGACTCTGAACCTTCTTACCATTCAGTCCCCTAAGTTCCAACACACTGCTGGGGAATGTAGGAAGAGCCTGGACTTTGTTATAATCAACATAAAAAGAGATTCTTTACTGAGGCTAATAGAGGTCGTCTGACATCTGTAATCTTCCTAGGGTATGTCTACACTGCAATAAAAAAACAACAACCCATGGCATCAGGTCTCAGAGTCCGAGTCAGTTAACTTGGGCTCAGGCAGGGGGACTAAAAATTGCAGTGTAGACATTAGGGCTCGGGCTGGAGCCCGGGGCTCTGAGACCCTCCCCTCTTGTGGTGTCTCAGAGCTCAGGCTCCAGCCTGAGCCCAAACATCTACACTGCAGTTTTTAGGCCCACAAGCCTGGGCCAGCCGTGGCCTTACTGCAGGTCTTTCATTGCAGCATTCTGGCACCTAGGCTGTGTTCAGTCAGTCTGTGTTGCCATCAGTCATGGGCTCCCCAATGGGCTTCAGTCATTATGGAAAAGATCATACATGGAGCATGCATAGGAGACTCCAGAATGTGAACATAATTATTTGTCTTTTGTCTGCAGATTTCTATCCTTTGTCTCTGTTGAGCAAAATGATGATCTGAATAAGATACTCAATAGAAGAATGACCATAATCGGTCTGTCTTTGATAGGATCCAGGACTTAAATGTAATAACAAAACACTACTAGATCTGAGAATTCACAATGAATAAGTTCTACACTCTAGCTAGAGTTTAAATGTTTATCCTCTTGGAAGATTCGGGGACTTTCTTTACTATTTATGTTCTGAACAAAATGTCTAGATCTTATCTTAAAGTGGTTACGCACATTTAGAGTTATGTTCTGATGATGTAATTATTAAAGGGGGGTAGGGTAGGGACTGTATCCCATTCCTTTTTCCCCATCACCCACGTCATCTGTCATATGTGGAATTTAAACAAAACATAGTAAGAGCCTATTTTGTTCTGTGAGCTTGTATAAAAAAGATAATAGAATTGTTATACAGATAATTTAATTTAAATAGTCAGTGTTGCACCATACATTTTAAAATATTAATGATGTATTCTTCCCTTGATCTCAGTAGAAAACTTTCACCCATGTCTGTAGATGATAGATCTTCAATTCTCACTTGAAGTTATAATAGCAAATTCTCTGAACTTGAGAGGGGGAGAAGAGCATTTTCTATAAAGCTGTTTCAATGCATATAATATAATCCATTTTGTGATGAAATAGTGAGTTAATAGAGGAGAAAGCATGCAGCATTACTCATTCTTCTGAAAGTCCTCCAGGTGTAAAAACTGTAAAATGTAAGCTATAGCCTGAAAGCTAATTAGCTCCAGCTGACTCCCAAGTGATTCTAATCAACTATTAGAATTTACATATTTTTAATTATGCTATTTCATGGGTTGTGACTTGACAGCTATTTCCTTTGCATATGATTGAGCTGTTTGGGGTTGTATTTGCATAATTTCTGAATGTCTTTAGTTGATGTCTGAGCAGATTTATGTAATTATCTGATTATCTGCTAAATTGCATGTACAAGTCATATTCCTGGTGGAATAATTTGTACTCGTATGTAGTTTCTTTCCTCTTTGTGATACGTTATTAGGGTATTTTGGAACTTTTTGTAGTTCCACATTTTCTTCTCTCAAACTGGGATATATCTAATAAATTCATTATTACAGTATAACATAAATGTCTCTTTCCTATACTCTCTAGTATATACTGTCTGGTTTCCCTGCTCATGTAGATGAGTAAATCTAAACAGTTTTGGTACAAAGATCTATGTATACCATCCCGTATATTTATTGGATAGGGAGCCAAGCTACCTCCAACTTCTGCAAAAACTCATAAAACTGCACACATTCCATACTGCATATCACTTAGTTGTCAATAGTTTGACAGTTTTGTTTTTGACCATACTGTACTCATGCCTTTATACTCTAAATTATTTGGGGATGAGACTCTTACTTATTCGATTCAAGGAATCTTATATTCTGTGCCATATATAATAATAGTAATATCTAGCCTTTGTAGTACTTCCCATCAATAGATCTGAAAGTGCTTTACAAAGGAGTTAAGTCTTATTAGCTCCATTATGTACGCTAATGACAATGGGGATATGTAATGGTTAACGTATCTTAAAAGATGGAACCATGATTAGCTGCATTGTACCGTGTGTTAAAAACCTGTGTAATTTAATATTTTTAAAACAGTGAGATTTTGAAAACGGAAGACTCTTAAAAATGAGTATGAAAGCAACTAACTAAAAATGTTCTGATGGAAAATCTATAGGCATAGGAATTGCCATCACAAATTGCATATTTTATCTATCTGGAATTCAACCCTTTATGCCACTGAGTTTTAGTGGGTAAGGAGGACAGATTTAGCTGGTTCTTAGACTTTTAGGGTATGTCTACTCAACTTTTTGGAGTGGGTGGGAACGAGCCTCCCAGCTCGGGTCGACAGATTCGGGATAGCAGGACTTGTGCTAGTGCTCTCAATATAGATACGTAGACAGTGCTTTCGTCTACAGTTATTTTTAGAATACTAGCACGAGCCCTGCGGGCCCAAGTCTGACTTGGGCTGGGAGGCTTGCTCCTGCTCTTTCCAAAATGCTGTATAGACCTATCCTTATTGTGCTTCTGGGAATAATTGCTATCTGCTAATTAAATTAACGAGGGGCAGGGAGTAGTGAGGAGACCTGTAATGTTTCTTGCCAATTGTTCTACAATGCATCACTTGATCAATGGTGGACAGAGGTGGAGAAAATTCCTGCTGGTCCTCTCAGTTTATTATCCCTGCTCCCTGACTCGATTACCCAATTATCTACCTTTTGTTTTCAGACATTACCGGCAAAGGTGGCTAGTGATTGTAAAACTATGCGGTAATTCTGTGAATTCATAAAGAAGTTTCTGTTTAATGTTCTTAAGGGCCAATCATCTCTCTTAATACCCCAGAGCAGGCCATGAAGAATTCTCTGGAGACTGGTAAGATTCATATTACCATAATGAAAATAACGGCAGTTGATAACCATGGGTTGAAAAAAGAACAGGAGTACTTGTGGCACCTTAGAGACTAACAAATTTATTAGAGCATAGGCTTTCGTGGACTACAGCCCACTTCTTCGGATGCATATAGAATGGAACATATATTGAGGAGATATATATATACACACATACAGAGAGCATAAACAGGTGGGAGTTGTCTTTCCAACTCTGAGAGGCCAATTAATTAAGAGAAAAAAAAACTTTTGAAGTGATAATCAAGCTAGCCCAGTACAGACAGTTAGATAATAAGTGTGAGAATACTTACAAGGGGAGATAGAGTCAATGTTTGTAATGGCTCAGCCATTCCCAGTCCTTATTCAAACCGGAGTTGATTGTGTCTAGTTTGCATATCAATTCTAGCTCAGCAGTCTCTCTTTGGAGTCTGTTTTTGAAGTTTTTCTGTTGTAATATAGCCACCCGCAGGTCTGTCACTGAATGACCAGACAGGTTAAAGTGTTCTCCCACTGGTTTTTGAGTATTTTGATTCCTGATGTCAGATTTGTGTCCATTAATTCTTTTGCGTAGAGACTGTCCGGTTTGGCCAATGTACATGGCAGAGGGGCATTGCTGGCACATGATGGCATATATCACATTGGTAGATGTGCAGGTGAACGAGCCCCTGATGGTATGGCTGATGTGATTAGGTCCTATGATGATGTCACTTGAATAGATATGTGGACAGAGTTGGCATCGGGGTTTGTTACAAGGATAGGTTCCTGGGTTAGTGGTTTTGTTCAGTGATGTGTGGTTGCTGGTGAGTATTTGCTTTAGGTTGGGGGGTTGTCTGTAAGCGAGGACAGGTCTGTCTCCCAAGATCTGTGAGAGTAAAGGATCATCTTTCAGGATAGGTTGTAGATCTCTGATGATGCGCTGGAGAGGTTTTAGTTGGGGGCTGAAGGTGACAGCTAGTGGTGTTCTGTTATTTTCTTTGTTGGGCCTGTCTTGTAGGAGGTGACTTCTGGGTACTCGTCTGGCTCTGTCAATCTGTTTTTTCACTTCAGCAGGTGGGTATTGTAGTTTTAAGAATGCTTGATAGAGATCTTGTAGGTGCTTGTCTCTATCCGAGGGATTGGAGCAAATGCGGTTATATCTTAGAGCTTGGCTGTAGACAATGGATCGTGTGGTGTGTCCTGGATGGAAGCTGGAGGCATGTAGGTAAGTGTAGCGGTCAGTAGGTTTCCGGTATAGGGTGGTATTGATGTGACCATCGCTTATTAGCACAGTAGTGTCCAGGAAATGGACCGCTTGTGTGGATTGATCTAGGCTGAGGTTGATGGTGGGATGGAAATTATTGAAATCATGGTGAAATTCCTCAAGGGCTTCTTTTCCATGGGTCCAGATGATGAAGATGTCATCAATGTAGCGCAAGTAGAGTAGGGGCGTTAGGGGACGAGAGCTAAGGAAGCGTTGTTCTAAGTCAGCCATAAAAATGTTGGCATATTGTGGGGCCATGCGGGTACCCATAGCAGTGCCGCTGACTTGAAGGTATATATTGTCCCCAAATGTGAAATAGTTGTGGGTGAGGACAAAATCACAAAGTTCAGCCACCAGGTTAGCTGTGACATTATCAGGGATACTGTTCCTGATAGCTTGTAGTCCATCTTTGTGTGGAATATTGGTGTAGAGGGCTTCTACGTCCATAGTGGCCAGGATGGTGTTTTCTGGAAGATCACCGATGGATTGTAGTTTCCTCAGGAAGTCAGTGGTGTCTCGAAGATAGCTGGGAGTGCTGGTAGCGTAGGGTCTGAGGACAGAGTCTACATAACCAGACAAGCCTGATGTTAGGGTGCCAATGCCTGAGATGATGGGGCGTCCAGGATATCCAGGTTTATGGATCTTGGGTAGCAAATAGAATACCCCTGGTCGGGGTTCTAGGCATGTGTCTGTACGGATTTGTTCCTGTGCTTTGTCAGGGAGTTTTTTTAGCAGATGGTGTAGTTTCTTTAGGTAATCCTCAGTGGGATCAGAGGATAATGGCCTGTAGAATGTGGTGTTAGAGAGCTGTCTAGCAGCCTCCTGGTCATATTCCAATTTATTCATGATGACGACAGCACCTCCTTTGTCAGCCTTTTTGATTATGATGTCAGGGTTGTTTCTGAGGCTGTAGATGGCGTTGTGTTCAGCATGGCTGAGGTTATGTGGCAAGTGATGTTGCTTTTCCACAATTTCAGCCTTTGCACGTCGACGGAAGCAATCTATGTAGAAATCCAGTCTGTTGTTTCGACCGTCCGGAGGAGTCCATGCAGAATCCTTTTTTTTGTAGTGCTGGTAGGGAGGATTCTGTGGGTTAGTATGCTGTTCAGAGGTATGTTGGAAATATTCTTTGAGTCGGAGACGTCGAAAGTAGGATTCTAGGTCACCGCAGAACTGTATCATATTCATGGGTCTGGAGGGACAAAAGGAGAGGCCCCGAGATAGGACAGACTCTTCTGCTGGGCTAAGAGTATAGCTGGAAAGATTAACAATATTGCTGGGTGGGTTAAGGGAACTACTGTTGTGGCTGCTTGTGGCATGTAGCAGTTTAGATAGTTTAGTGTCCTTTTTCCTTTGTAGAGAGGCAAAGTTTGTCTTGTAAATGGCTTGTCTAGTTTTTGTAAAGTCTATCCATGAGGAAGTTTGTGTGGAAGGTTGGTTTCTTATGAGAGTATCCAGTTCTGAGAGCTCATTCTTAATCTTTCCCTGTTTGCTGTATAGGATGCTGATCAGGTGGTTTCGCAGTTTCTTTGAGAGTGTGTGACACAGTCTCTCAGCATAGTCTGTGTGATATGTAGATTGTAATGGATTTTTTACCTTTAGTCCTTTTGGTATGATGTCCATCTGCTTGCATTTGGAAAGGAAGATGATGTCTGTCTGTATCTGTACGAGTTTTTTCATGAGGTTGATGGATTTCCATTCCATACGGCTAAATGCAGTGCCTTGCATAATGACAGGTTTCAGAGTAACAGCCGTGTTAGTCTGTATCCGCAAAAAGAAGAACAGGAGTACTTGTGGCACCTTAGAGACTAACAAATTTATTAGAGCATAAGCTTTCGTGGACTACAGCCCACTTCTTCGGATGCATAAAAGAAGTGGGCTGTAGTCCACGAAAGCTTATGCTCTAATAAATTTGTTAGTCTCTAAGGTGCCACAAATACTCCTGTTCTTTTTGCGGATACAGACTAACACGGCTAGTACTCTGAAACATGTGACTAAGAGCTACTCCAGGAAATACATATGCACGAGAGTAGTTTCACTTATCTGAATAGTCCTGTTTAGTATTGTTAGACTGGGAAGGTTGGCTTAGGGACTGGGGGCATTTGACTGAAATAGGAGATGTAGGTACAATTCCCATGCCAGCCACAGACTTCCTGTGCAAACTTAAGCAAGTATTTTAATCTGATCAGTGCCTCCGCTCCACATCTGTAAAATGGAGATAATACTTCATTAACTCACAGGGGTGTTGTGAGGATAAAATCCATTCATGATCATGAGGGGTTCAGATGCACTGGTGATGATGGCCATGTGAGCAGGGCCGGCTCCAGGCACCAGCTTACCAAGCAGGTGCTTGGGGTGGCCACTTTGGAGAGGGCAGCATGTCCAGCTGTTTGGCAGCAATTCGGCAGACAGTCCCTCAGTCCTGCTCGGAGCGAAGGACCTCCCACCGAATTGCCGCCGCAGATCAGTGATCGCAGCTTTTTTTTTTTTTTTTTTTCCCCCCTGGAGCTGGCCCTGCGTGTGAGTGGTTGTTTAAAATGTAGTTTTCACGTTATTATACAGTGCTGGTTAATTTATTTATCTTTGCAATGGTATTGAAAATAAAGCTGTCTTCTTTCTGTTCTGTTCAGTTTACGTCATTATGTATGTGTGAATGTTTGAATGTTTAAGAGGCAAGGTGTGACAATTCTGTTCTGTTTTTAAAATATATATTGCTCTTGTGTATTGGAGCTATTAGTTCAATCTTGGCATAAACAGATATTACTTCAGGGAGAATTGTGCCTGCTTTGGCCTATTGTATTTAAATGAAGTAGAAGCATTGTTTAAAAATTTGGTACTAGTCATTCCAGACATATTATTTTATGGTTTCATCAAGCTGCAGCCCAAAAAAAAGAAGCGCACGCACACACACACATGCGCGCGCGCGCGCACACACACACACACTTTCTTGGTTTACGAATTTCTTACACTAATGTGCTTAGTTTCCAGAAGTGTTGAGCACCAAAGTTTCTAAGTCAATGGCCATTGTTAATGTTCTTGCACCTCTAAGAATTAGGCCCTACTGTACTTTGCTGTTGTCATGATATTTACAATTTAATGAAAGGTTTTGTTCCTGAATGTTATGGATGTTCAGTGTAACAGCATAGCAATGTTAGCCAAAAGAGTCTCATTTATCTTGTTAAAGTGATTAAGTGGTGTTTTGCAAAAATTAATAGTAAACATTTCCTATATGCTTAGCTTTAACAAACTACTGTACTCTCTGGATTAAGGATTTTTTCCCTTGAAAATCAAAGTAAAGTATTTATGTTTAAACCAGTAACACTGTATACTGTGGTGTTTGGCTTCAGTACTTAGTTATTAACCTAATCAGAAATAAATTTCAGAGAGCAGCCTGCAAAGTAAATTAGACAGGGAGGTTTCCTTAGTATTTCCTGCAGTTTCCGGGATGCAAGGCAATTCAAAATAACTGCTAAAAAACCCTGTGATTTGAGGAAATTACTGTGAATACAGACAAAAATGGCTAAAATTTGCCCTCTGTGCTCAATCTCACCACAGCTTGTAAAGTCAGTTAAATTTAGTCAGTTTCAGGTCCTGTGGAACAGCAAATAAGAAAAGTTCAAAGCAAGAGATGTTTGTGAAAAAGTCTTTAAAGTAATTTGTTTTGACATTTCTTAAAAGCTTCTTTGTGAAAGGACTTTAAATAGTTCTGTTTTCATCAGTAGATGTAAGATTATAAAATAACACTGCATTTAAAGAGAACTGGTGTGGGAATATTTTAAGCTATAATATTGCATTTGCTTCAACACGGCCACCTTCAACAACTTATTTTCTTATGATACTAACAAAGTTCCTCATAAGGCAACCTGAATTTGTGCACTAAAATAACCGTTGTGCCCGTGCCTTGTGTGTGGTGTTCTAACTCAATTCATAAATAGGATTTGTACTGTATTTTGAATAAGAGGAAGATATACCGACATCCTAGTGACTTTCCAGCAGGGTTGCTTATCCGTAAGCATGTTTCTGACAGATATGATAAACAAGTAGACTTCATTGCTCACTTTCTTTGTCTGGTCGGCATTTGGACAAGAACCTTGGCGGTTAATGAAACTGATTTTTCTAAACTGACAAAGGATAACCACCAAGTTTGGTACACAAGGTATTGTGTGATATCTGCAAATTATAAGAGAGACATTCTTCAACGTTCTCTGAAAAAACATTTAATTCATTTGCACTCTATCTCCTAGATTTTTCCCATCCTGCTTGGCTTCTTGCCAGTGGGAATGTCCGTACATGTGCAATCTAAACATTTGATATTTACAAAAGAGGTGTCCATATGCCATAGGAATATCAAGTTTAAGAGCTAATGTTAACCAATCTATATTTATTTAATCTAATAAAATATCTTAAACACAGATTTTCTATAGAGAGTTAACCTTCTTCATTCATAAATGTCATTGTTTGTTGTCCTTTTTTTCTTGTGTATGTACTGTCTGAATTGCTGAATACTTTTACTAACCAGAGGTTTTGACACACCAAATCAGGATTTACCTCAGATAGTCCAGTCCAGGTATTTCATTTATTTTGGATTGCACTAGACAGCAGAAACTTTAAAGTTTTTGGACTGTTTAAAAAAGGTTTTGAAGGCTATTTACACTGTTGCTCAAAAAAATCTGACAAAATATGAAGGTACTTGCAGGCAGGCACAATAAAAATGCGTTGCATACATGGAATTATGGTGAGTGGTGATTTTTGAAAACATCATTCAGTTCTCTCACAAAGTAAGCATCTTGAAGTAGCCCTATTAAGAAAAGAGAACAACACAGCAGAACAGTCTTCCTAACTGTCTGTGCCCTGCTCTTTCTTGGTTGTTGATTCTTGAGTCCATCATAGGCATATTAAAGGCTTGGTTTCGGCTGTCCTGACCAGCAGAAATTACAGTTGAGAGGAGGGATTGTCAGTGAAGATCTATCTCAGAACTTGAAGTGCTAAGGACAGAGACAGAGGGTGATGGTGCATCCATTGGCTGCAGAGCATGTTCTACATTCTAATGTTGCGCACATTAGTAAATGCCATGGTAACTTTTTTTCATACAGATACTTGATTTGCAAAAGAGCAAGATTTGAAGTAGAATTAAAATGTTGTTCGTTTTTTTATTTTTATTTTTTTTGGCAATTATAATTTTCCCTCCTGTTAATACTTACACAATACTGCAGTTAACCTGTTACAGAAACTTGCAAGAAAGTGAGGAACCTTTTTTGAATAAGACATTGGTTTATATTTATATACGTTCGTTGCCTTTTTTTTTTTGGTCTGTATAGACAAAAGGACACTTGTTTTCCTAGTCTTACTTGGCTAGAATAAAAATCATCATAATAAAATAACTACTGTACTTATAGGGTGGGAGCTTTAACAAATCAGGTAAATAAGAGTTTACAAGTCTTTTTTTTTTTCTTTTTCTTCCGTATGAAGTCCTTTTTTGAATATTTTAAAGTTTTTTCCCTTAAATATTGCCTTGAAGACTGTAGACAAAGTACAGCACTGTTCTGTTTATAGTAGCTACAAAAAATACCTGTTTCCTCCACAAGTCATCAGAAATTATTGGAAGTATGTATTTTTCAGCAGAAATAACATTTTACTGTATTCCTTTGTCAGATTTTTTTTTTTTGAAAGAGGGTTATTTTGGTAACTTGTAGATATATGAGCACTAATTATTATTATTATTTATTATTAATAAAAATTGTTTCACTCTGAAAGGCACCATCTAAATTTACAGTACTATATAAACATGTTCTCTGCCCCCTGCCTTCCCCTGAATTCTCTCATTAGCTTAATAAGTTACTGAAAGAAATGTATTTCTAATTAAATCTGTGATTTGTGTTAAATCTAAAGTTCTGTGATGGAATTGTTGTTGAGTAAAAATGGTTGTTAGTGACTCTTTCCTCCAGATTCTATTTCTTTATCATAAGAGTGAATGTGAAGTGCCTTTCTAAATTAGGCTATATGAAAACAATGCTGGTGTACTACTTGGGCTTCTACAAAATGATCTATTTAAGACTGCTATATACAAATATTATTCCCCCCCCCCCATCCGCTGTCTGTGCCAGGTTAATGAAATCAGACTATCAAAATTAACTTTGACAAAAAAAGGCCACCCCCTGTTGTTTGAAAAGAAAATTCATCAATATCACTGACAATAACTATGCTAACTTAGACCGTCCATGCTTTGAAAGTCACACTGCACCCACCTTCTGAAATTCACTTGTAGTGATAGACTTCAAAAATTTCATTAGAATAATTAAAAACCAATATGAGTTCTGATAAATTTTATATAAATAAAATATAATGTAGAAATTATTCTTGCCATCTACATGAAACTGCTGCTGAAGAATGGAGGGACAGATGGACAACAGTAATTAACATTATAAATATAGTTAGTGACAGATATTTCTTCACAAATATTCTTCACTTTTAATCTTTTAAAGATTTTTCTGTGGTTATAAATAATGCATTTAAAGATGATTTTATTCCCAGTTCTAAATTTTTCTGTTTTAGCTTCACCATTGGGCAAATAAGAATGTCTTGCCTTGTAAATCAATCAAGTGTTGAACATAGGATCATAGAATCATAGGACTGGAAGGGACCCCAAGAGATTATCTAGTCCACTCCCCTGCAGTCATGGCCGGACTATTATTGAGACCATCCCTGACAGGTGTTTGTCTAACCTGCTCTTAAAAATCTCCAATGATGGAGATTTCGCAGCCTCCCAGTGCTCAACCATCCTGACAGTTGGGAAGTTTTTCCTAATGTCCAGCTTAAACCTCCCTTGCTGCAATTTAAGCCCATTGCTTCTTGTCCTATCCTCAGAGGTTAAGAACAGTTTTTCTCCCTCCTCCTTATAACAACCTTTTACATATTTGAAAACTGTTGTGTCCCCTCTGTCTTCTTTTTTCCAGACTAATCAAACCCAATTTTTTCAATCTTCCCGCATATGTCATGTTTTCTAGACCTTTAATCACTTTTGTTGCTCTTCTCTGGACTTTCTCCAATTTGTCCACATCTTTCCTGAAATGTGGCACCCAGAACAGGACTCCAGTTGAGGCTTGATCAGAGTAGAGCAGAAGAATTACTTCTTGTGTCTTGCTTACAACACTCCTGCTAATACATCTCAGAATGATGCTCGCTTTCTTTGCAACAGTGTTACACTGTTGACTCTTATTTAGCTTGTGGTTCACTGTGATCCCCAGATCCCTTTCCACAGTACTCCTTCCTAGGCAGTCATTTCCCATTTTGTATGTGTGCAGCTGATTGTTCCTTCTTAAGTGGAGTACTTTGTAATTGTCCTTATTGAATTTAATCCTATTTACTTGAGACTATTTCTCCAGTTTAAGATCATTTTGAATTTTAATCCTAACCTCCAAAGCACTTGGCAACCCTTCCAGCTTGTTATCGTCCGCAAACTTTGTAAGTGTACTCTCTATGCCATTATCTAAATAATTGATGAAGATATTGTACAGAACCGGACCCAGAACTGATCCCTGCGGGACCCCACTCATTATGCCCTTTCGGCATGACTGTGAACCACTGATGATTACTTTCTGGGAACCGTTTTCCAACCTGTTATGCAGCCATGTTATAGTAGCTCCATCTAGGTTGCATTTCCCTAGTTGGTTGTCGAGATATACCATGTTGGATGTCTGCGTGTATCTCAAGATAGACAGTGTGATCTGGGACGGGGCTGGAAGTCAGGACTTTGGGGTTCTTTTCTGTGGTTCTGTTGGTGAGGTACCTTGCGCAGTTCACTCTGTGCCCATTTATAAAATGGATATAATGGTACCATCCATAATCTTAGATCCACTGTATTAGTGGCATCCAATGCTCTCATGCATTCAGGATCTTTTACTCCTTCCTCCTCCTGTGTTACTAGTGCAGCAGCAGAAAAGGCTTGACCTCCAGCAGGGGAGAAAGAAATAGGGGGCTGAGGAGGATAGAAATGACAGTGTCTAGGGCAGGCAGAGATGGGGAAATATGGGATCACAATAGTGATGAGGGAAGAGATTGGAAGATGAGATCTAGGGTAAAATCCTGTCCCCATTAAAATCAATAGGATGCTTGCCAGAGACTTCTGCAGCGCCAAGATTTTACCCATATAATTTATGCTTTTCAGGGCAGGGAATTGTCTGAGTGTTTTGGAAAGGACTGTGTATACAGCTGTAGGGTTAAAGAAGTAATAGTAATGAACGCAGTTTTGTAGTGGATGGGATTCAAAGATTTATTTTTTTTTTTTTGTATTTTTATTTTTTGGTAAGGGACAACAAGACAGTTATGAAAGGGCTGCCTACTTTTTCAGGAACTTCAGAAACATTGAGCTGGCTGGTTTGTTGGCAGACAGTTTCTCTGGGGGCTTTTAATGGCAAGGAAAAGGATTTCTTGTCATTCTTTTTTATGCTTTGGGAATCCCTAGAACTGTAGTTCCTGGAGGGAATGGATGAGTGTGCCATTTCCACTGGGGATGTTTTTCTTTAATTCTGTATTCCTTTTCCTTCACCGAGGGAATCATTTCTTTAGTTTGTGTGTATGAGTATGTGATTAAATATGCAGCATACACTTTCACTAATTCTTCCCAGGAGCAAGAAAGAAACCATCTCATCTCCCCAGCCTAGATGATAAACATTTGATCAGGGATGATAGGTAAGGTCCTGACAAGGAAACGCTTGAAGGATTTTATATTAAATAAACGTGGAAGAGGAGACAGATGTATTAAGGTCTTAAAGCCTAGTTCTAATCTTGCATACACCATGCAAGTCCACAGAAGTTAATTATCACTTTGCAACTAAGGTTCGTTAAAGTTCTGTTTAAATACTATATTAAAATAGATTGCATGTGAACATTGTCTCACTATAGTCTAATGGAGGGGTTCTCAAATTGGGGGTCAGGACCCCTCAGGGGGTCGCGAGGTTATTACATGGGGGGTCGTGAGCTGTCAACCTCCACCTCACATCCCGCTTTGTATCCAGGATTTACAATGGTGTTAAATATATTAAAAAGTGTTTTTAATTTATAAGGGGGGGTCGCACTCAGAGACTTGTTATGTGAAAGGGGTCACCAGTACAAAAGTTTGAGAGCCACTGGTCTAATGGAATATATACTCCTAAATTTTCCTTCTTGGAATATTTTAGAAATATGCTATACCTTGATTTAGCTATAAGGAAATCTGCTGTTGTATACTGGAAGCAAACTGTGAAGTGTCACTTTTAGAGGGAGAGTAATTTCAAATTACTGTATTTGGCTGAAGGTAATGTAGTGACTCTCTAAGCCCAGTATGTTACAATATGCAGATAAGGCATCACCTACTAAGCCAAAGAGGTTTGTTAAACAATTTCTGTTAAACTTGGTTATGACCACATCAATCTAAAGCTAATCTTCATGCAGCTTGTTTGTCCAGGGCCAAACCTTCTTATAACCTTATTAAGAGCAATTCTTCAACCCAGCCTGTGCTATTAAAATGGTTGCTCTACCGAGTGGCATGGGACTTCATACTTCCTGTCTTGATATCATTCAATAAAATATCAAAATGGGGGTTCCGTTCCGCGGTTAGTGCGTAAAGCGAAAACCGCGTATAGCCAAAACCCCATTGAGTTCAATGGCAGGCGAAATCGCCCGCAGTACAGGTATAATATTAAAACTGTTGTTTTTCTCTTTTTCTTTTGTTTGTTTTTTTTGTTTTTGCTGACTCTGTAAAGTTGAAATCGCACATGTTAAATGCGCATAAGATGCGACAGACCTGTATTCGTGTGCTTTACATTTAAAAATAAAGTAATTAAATCAGAGAACTTAACAGTGTCTCTAAAACAAATAAAAGAACACATCACCCAGCTGAATGAGCAAAATGGCCCAAGCTCAGTGTGGAAATCGCAATAAAACATTTTTTTTTTTTTCACATTTGGGATAGTTTCCAAGTAAAGTGAAGCTGGCTTTTGTGGGTGGCTTTTAAGTGCGATAAGTGCTCATGAATATTGCTACAGAAGATTCACACTGGAAATGACAGTCCTCTCTATCTGCAAGAGACATTGGCAAAACAAGCTTTCCAATACTTGACACTGGGCATCCTCTTCTGAACTTTAATGAGTATGGTCTTGGGGCTTTTTGGCTTAAAATACCTAAATCTGGTGTCAGTTACAAGAGGGCCAGAACTCCACTAGGACAAAAGTGCAGTGATCTGACAGCAAAGACAGACATCAATAACTTTTGTTCAGTCTTCACCTGGATTTCGGTTTGAACAGATGATCTAGACTAAACGCTCTGTATCTGATTTCCATTGACCAGAATTGGCTAGTCCCCACATTTGGGGATTAGGAATTAGGATCAGGATTGCCCTATAAATAATAGTTTTAAATTGGGGCGGGAGGAACCCAGACCTTACTCAGTTTCTTGCACCGAGTCATCATCTTTGTATTGTTCCACACCACTTCTAGTCTAATGCATGGTAAGAATGGATGTGGTTGGTGGGCATGTGACTCAAAGAAAGCAAAAGCTGAAAACAGTCAGAAAAACCAAGCTTATATAGTTCAACATTTATTTCCTTAAATATTCCCTCCAGTTTTTTCAGTAAATAGAGCTCCCAATTTTTAATAATTGTTTGTGGAGTGGAAGGTATCCGCTTTTGTTTGGCCATTTAATATCCTTTGCTCCTCAATCTCATTAGGAAAAAAGATTGAAACTTTTATGACAGTTTAATCACTGTTCTGATTACAGCATTCATTGACAGCTACCACACTGAAAAAAAAAAAGGAGGGGGCCGGGGGGCAAGGGAAATGAGAAACTTTAGGACTAACTGTGATACTGTATCTCAGAGCAGGACCACATCAATCTGCATTGTGTGAGATTACCAGACAGTAAATCAGCTGTGCTGTGTTAAAGCCAGAAACCAGTAGCATTCGCACTTGCTGCCTGTTTCCCACTCATTGTAAAACCATGCCCTATCACTTGATAGACCTGGAAAGGAAGTGCAAAGGAAGTGAATGCCACTGCTGGTTCAGAATGTTCCAGTGTGGTTGGAAAGTTTGAGAAACGGCCTGGGTGAGAAGAACAAGACCTTATTGACAGGGTTCAATCCTGGTCAGGTCTGTTTCACATCAACTTTCTAAATAATCACAGCACTCCCTTTCTCCTCCCACCCTCCCTCCAAGCCCCTAGGTTCATGCTCTCTCTCTGGGTCTCTGGCACTTTCACCTCTGCTTTTTTAACAGGTTATGCAGCCAAAGCAGAACACTGAGCACTTTTTTTTTTATTTTTTTTCGTCTTGGGGGAATTATAAAATGTGTAAATTACAGGTCTGCTTGCTTCTAAAAAACCCCCTCATACTTTTCAGGGCTTTTCTACTGTAAATTTTATATTGTGAATGCTTTTTCTGTTGAGTCTTATTCTTGTCCTTTGATTTATGGAACCACAGATTATTCCAACATTTCCGTTGGTGGCATGGCAGACCTGGCTTGTCATGTTCCAAATTAACCAGCATCATAATCTGATTTTTGTCTGACTGGGCATTTAAAAGCTGAATGCATGTATATCATGTGTGTAGTAGAAGAAATATGTATATGCCAAGAGTCTTTTTATTTTTTCCTGTCTCTCCACACTGGTCTATAAAACAGAATATTTAGGTCACAGAGTCATAAGAAAAGCTTCTGGAGTTTTAAATGAACCACAGAATGTGTCCCTTGTATACCACACCCTGTCATTTTGCATGGATTTATGCACAACTTCAGCATCAATATAGTAAACACACTCTACTGGCAACCCTGTTATTTTAGAGCCTCCTAGTGCATCTCAAGTTCCAAATTCAGCAACAAGGCTTACTTTACTATTTTTTACCCTCCCCCAGGCTGTCATTAAATGAAAGATCAAGTAGCACAATTTGCTGGACTAAAAATGTCTTTAAAAATGGAACTAAATGAATGTATGTGTTCACTTTACTGTAGATAGTGTCTTTGACCTTACCCTGCGAAGACATTGTAAAACGTGTGTGTGTGTGTGTGTGTGTGTGTGTGTGTGTGTGAGAGAGAGAGAGTAGTCCCACTGACTTTATGGAATCACTACAGTAGGTTAATTGACTTCAGTAGAACAATTTGTATATGTAAAGTTCGGTACCTGCATACATTTTTGCATGATCGGGGTGTGATTGGTTGTCTTTAAACAAATAATGCATGTGGAAAAAAAAATGGGAAGAAGGGAAATTTGCAGGGAATGGATGTCTAGTTAATTTTCTATATGTGGCTTGTGGCTTTTTATATTGTATATGGAGACATTTTTCTATCATTGCAATAATGCCAGGTTTAATACATTGATAAGTGTAATACAATGATTTATATTGTGGTAATTCTGTCAGTGATGATGAACAAGATGAAATTATTACAACCCCTGCCCCAAAAAAAAAAGCAAAATCAAAAACACCCCACAAATATGGCTTTTACATTCATGTTTGTACATTGGAATACAGGTCATGATTGGTTTCTCCAAAGGCATCTAACTAATGAAGTAAATAGAATTAAAATAAAAGGCCTAGTCCATGTTCTGTCACAGACATGGAATCATTAATATTATATGGAATGATCAGTTGTGCTTAAGATAGAGGCCCATTGGTAAAAAAAACATGCGTCTGCAGTCAGTATTCTCTCTGGTCCCACCACTTTTTAATTTTCTTCCTCCTCCTGATCTCTGAAATAGCCCAAATCTGATGTACATAGCAAAACACCGCCCTCTCCTCAAGGCATTAAAAAATTGGAGTTGGGTGGAAGGCTTCACGGAGAGGAGGGACAGAAGTTTCTAAGTTACTGCTGGTGGGTTATCTTAAACTATACTGCTGGTTAAACTTAAAAATTGGGTGTCTTTTAATTGTTGTTTTAAATGAAATATATGCTTTTATCCAGTCAATTCAGATTCAAAATATTTTAAAGACCATAATGAGTGTAAATCTTCCAGGCCCAGTCACTGTTTCTAACATTTTCCTATCTTTCTTTTCCCAGGATGGCTCGTACTTGGCTGAGTTCCTGCTGCAAAAGGGCTATGAGGTGAGTGACTCAATGACCGACTGCAGGCTGCTGGAAACACTTGGATACAGCAACCTCTAACTTCCTTTGCTGCTGTCCTCCTTTGCGTATGTTTTCCACTCAGCCCTAGATAACAAATCAAAACTCTAGTAAAGAATGTGCAGCATAGCCTGTAATCATGCCAGCTTATTGTACTATTTATCATCTAGTGTCCACTGGTGGATTCTCTCTGCTCCTCTGGGTATATCTGCTTTGCATGCTTCCCGCTAACTTAGATAAGAAGCAACCTGTGCAAGCCAAAAGAATTAGGGAATAATTTATGATGTAGTGCACCACATTTAAAAAACAAAACAAAAAACCTACTCACAATGAAATAACTTTTAATTTTGAAATTGCACTAAGCAATAAAAACCTTGCTAATCCATGGCAGGCTCATACTGAAAATTTAAACCTGGAGGTTGCTTTCTAATAGGCATTCTGGGTTCTTTATGGAGGTTTAGACTGGAGTGTAGTATTGTGCAGGGTTTTGTTTAACTTTCTCAGATTTATGACTTCTGTGCTAAGAATTTGAGCCTTTGTTTACCAACCTTGACGCAACCAAATGCGTGAGACTTGTCATTTTGCATCTTTTGTCCTTGAGTTTGGACTCTAATGTAAGCTGTGAAGTGACTTGGACTTTGACAGACTTAAGTATAAGAAAGATATTAAATATTTATTTTCCTTTTTGTCACATGCCTATCCCAGGGATTATACAGCAGTAATGTTCTTTCTGATAACAGCAATACAAAGGTCACACACTTACCGTATGCTACAATACACAATTACTTGGTACTGTTGTGACTATATAGCCACAGGTGTTTGCCTGCTCAGTAGTGAAAGGCTGTACCATAGTCTTAATCGTACAACAGAAAGAGAAAAAGAACCATTATTAACTGGTAGCCCATCCCCTAGTAATGCAGTATTGTTTTATTTTCTCTTTTTTGATTCAGTCTAATATTAAGTGTCTAAAGAGACTGGGCTTCCACTACTTTTGGAAATTATTGCACAGCTTAGTAGAACTCACCATAAGAAAACTTTTCTTGATATCCATCCTAAATTTTTTTTTCTTCATTTCATCTTGTCACTGCTACTTAATTCTACCATCTTGTACCAACTTGGTTATTCTTCGCCTGTCCTGAGTGTGTATGCATCTTTCACAGTACTCAGTTCTTTCTGTCCCTTCTTTTTTGGAGCAACATCTGCTAGGAATAATTCAAATTCTGGGACAAGGAGATCTGTGTAATTGTTTTCTCTGCTCACTTCCCTTTCCCAAACGGAAAGGGACTCTATGCTTTTGTAGTGTTGGCAGCATCGGCATTCCCTCCGACATTTCTTACAGATAAAATCGTGCACTCTGGCCCTGTTCACACTGGTACCAGAACTGTGCAGGTTTCTGTTTCCATCAGGTTTTTAGCACACTTCTCTGAGTAGTGTAGAAAGAGTTTTTGGTGAGACCCATTCTAACTTTTTTGAGTGCTGGTCCCTATGTGTATTCCACATGTGGGTATGCATGTGCACTATGTGCCTGAGTACAGAAATTCTCACAAACAGTGCCTGTTAGCCTGTATATGTGCAATAGGTCTCCTTGTGCTCCTGACTGAGGTTATGGCTGACGACTCTCCAGTTCCTTCTTACCACCGCCTGACCTGAGTCCGAATCCTGTGTCCCCTCTTCCTTCAGCTTCTTTGTAGAACCTGTCAATGGAATTGTAAATAGTTTTTATTCTGCTTAGTTCATGCATATTTGTTGCTGGCTTCCTTACACCCACTTCTAGTCTAAGGCCTGGCTTGTCAATCACCCATGTGTGGAATACAGATAGAGACAAGCACTTAAAAATGGAGGTTACTTACTGTGACTTGAAATTCTTCAAGATGTGTGGTCCCCATCTGTATTCCACTTCCTGCCCTCCATCCCCTTTGCTTCAGATCCTGTTGGATTTGTGGTCAGGGTCTGCATGGGTGCACATGTGTGAGCCCATAGGTACTGCTTGAGAGAATTTCTGGACTTGGGCATGTGGCACTCATGTATACCTGCATGTGGAATACACATAGGGGCCACACATCTCCAAAAACTTCCATTGACAGTAAATATCCTTCACTTATCTGAATAGGTACTTCATCACAGTATCTGAGTGCCACAGTATCTGTGCTGAAAACTAGCCTCCCTAGGTGGTTCATAGGCTAGTATTATAACACCATTCTTGGATGAAAACATCTCTAGCCATACTTATCACAGCAACTGTTAAACTAAAGCTTGTAGGTGGCATGGTTCTGATCATCCTATTGTGGGCATGGCTCTTTCTGTATTCTGCAGTGTGATTACCAACACAAACTAATTTCCAACACAATTTAATAAATACGCTAGTATTAAACACCCATTGAAAGATGCTATTGCTCTCTTTGCTAGGCATGTTATTAAATTAGAGAGAGGGGTTTTTTTGTTTTGTTTTTTTAAAATCCTGTAGTGCATAAATAGAGTTGGAGATGCCATATGAGGAAGAAATCTCTCCTGGTAGGACTGAAGTCTTTATCATCCTGTAGGTCTTAAAAAGCTGGTGAAAATGCATCTTTTCTTTCTGGCCCTCAGTAACTTCAAACTGGCCAAGCTAATTTTTTAATGTGTCAGAAAAATTAACTTACTATTTATAAGGGGATTTGAAACTGCAACATACCGTGTAAATGGCAATTGTTAATATTCGATCATTGGCTAAAATTTGGCATGCTATATCTATAGTTTTAAACTTTCTAACATTTATTATAACTATTTGGATAATAGTTGATGTCACCTGACCTATGGTGTCAAAAACAGTGTCACATCATACACATTCAGACAGATAAACAAGCTGATATTTGGTTGTAATGGAAATGAGTTCCCTTCAGGCATATGAATAAGGAAATTTACTTTGTTTGATGTTCCAATCTTAGTTCATGTTGAAATTGGAAGGGTGGGGAGAAGTACAATAGCATGAGCTGAGATTAAGGATGGTAGCATTCTTAATTACAGTATAAAGTCCTTTAAAAACATATGTGTTACTGATTCAGGATCTAATAAGCACTCGGCACGTGCATACCTTTCAACACGTGAATAGTGACATTGACGTCAATAGGATTGATTACTTGTATACTTAGTTATGCAAGTGCTGAAGTGCTTTGTTGGATCTTGGCCTTAATGGCAGTGCCATATATGGCCATGTGGGACACCTAGGTATGGTTCCTGGTGCCAGTCTATTGTCAAAAGCTTAGAATGCTGTGCAAGCTTGTGCTCTCTGCTCCTTTATGGCAGGAAGTAACTGGAATGTCTCAACTGCGATCGCTCTGGCCAATTAAGAAATAGTCATAGATAGGGTGTAAAGGGGGTTCCATCCAGTTACTGTCTGTGAAGGGGATATTAGCGGAGATGCAGGGCTTCAAGGATAGGAATGTAATGCATGGGGGGATGCCCTTTGCTTCAGTACATAGAAAATAAAACCAAATGCAGGTTTCTATGGGAGATGCTGGTAGATAATGCTTTAGCATTGTACCAGTGCTTTTCAAAAATACCGATAGGGATTTCACACATAAGCTTGTAAAAGTTAGAATTGTCTGAGATCAGCTAATGTTCTCAACACTGATTTAAGTATGCCATTTTTTGTATGCACGCCTGTTTTTGGAGTGATGCTTGCTTGCTGCATTGTTTCTAGCCTTGTACCCTATTCTCTCCATTCAGATTAATGTAATTCTTGTTTGAGTACTTGATCATGTTGTTCTGTGTCAGGTGTGTGCGCTTGCCACATGCACTGGTGCTGGAAGTTTTTCCCCCAGTGGTATCCGTAGGGGGCTGGCTCTAGCGCCCTCTGGAGTTGTGCACATATGCGCCGGTATAAGGGGCGCCACCACTGCCCTCTTCAGTTCCTTCTTACCACCAGTGACGGTGCTGGAACATCCTCTTGCCTTGGCAAGTGGTTATACCAGTGGTTGTTTCTCAGTCATCTTTACAATCCATCCTGGAATACTTGGAATGCATGTAAAGCACCAAGGGCTGGCATTCTCATCTATCAAGGTACACCTGGCAGCCATTTCAGCCTTCCATCCTCACATCCAGGGCAGATCAGTTTTCTCGCATGCAATGATGATACGATTTCTTAAGGGCCTGGAAAGGCTCTTCTCGCAGGTCCATGATCTGATTCCCCAGTGGGACCTCAACCTAGTTCTGTCTACACTCACTGGTCCTCCCTTCAAGCCTCTGGCTTTCTGCTCTCTCCTGCATGTGTCATGGAAGATCATCTTCCTTGTAGCCATCACTTTGGCGAGATTAAGGCTCTAACCTCCAAATCCCCATATACGGGGTTCTACAATGACAAGTTCCAGCTGTGCCTTCACCCAGCCTTCCTGCCAAAGCTGCTTTCACAATACCATGTCAATCAGAACATTTTCCTGCCAGTCGTCTTCCCAAAGTTGCACAATTCCAACAAGGAGTGGCGTCTGCATAATTTGGATGTCCGATATGCCCTGGCTTTCTACTTTGAGCGAACCAAGCCCATCCGCAAGTCTATTCAACTTTTAATTGCAGTGGCTGACAGTATGTAGGGTCTCCTGGTGTCATCTCAGAGAATTTTATTCTGGATCACCGCCTGCATCCATTCCTGCTATGAGCAGGCAAAGGCTACACCTCCGCCGTTAGTGATAGCTCATTCAACGAGAGCGCAGGCATCATCATCAGTTTTTCTGACACATGTTCCAATCCAGGACACTTACAGGGCCGCAACGTGGGCGTCTGTCCATACCTTCGCGACCCACTATGCCATCGCCCAGCAGGCCTGAGAAGATGCTGGCTTTGGCAGAGCAGCGTTAAAATAGACACGTCCATGAACTTTTGCCCGCCTCCAGAGGCACTGCTTGTGATGTGGAATGGACACGAGCAAGAAGTCGAAGGAAAAAACTGTTAACTACCTCTCGTAACTGTTGTTTTTTGAGTTGTGTTGCTCATGTCCATTCCATTACCTGTCCTCCTTCCCCTCTGTCAGAGTTGCAGCAAGAAGGAACTGAAGTGGTGGTGGTGGCTGGCAGTGCCCCTTGTACCGGTGCATATGCGCACGACTCCAGAGGGCACTAGAGCCGGCCCTATGGATACCACTGGGGGCAAAACTTCCGGCATTCGTGCATGTGGTGAGCACACACACCTGACATGGAATGGACATGAGCAACACACCTTGAAGAACAAGTTATGAGAGGTAGGTAACCATTTTTTATGTACATCAGATACAGGGAGATGAAGCTGGTGTGAGCAGACAGCAACTTGACTGTCCATGTTCGTTTAATGTAACTTCATCAAATCCCTGTATAAGAAATGGTGCTAGGCTTCCAAGTAGGGAATCTTAGTATTGTCTTGTATGAAATCACTAATCTGTATTGGTAATTAGGAATTTCAATTCCAGTGGGGGATGACTGGTGGTTTGTTACAAACTGTTGCTTTGTTTTTTATTCATTTTGTTTTCATGTAATTATAGAGATTTAGCCTCTGTACTGTCTCTCATCATTAGAGACTAATAATATTTTGTAAGAACGATTAATATATACAGTATTGTACAAAATATAAATGATGACAATTCCTGTCCCAAGGATCTTACAAGCTAAATATTGTTATCTATTGTAATTAATTAGGAACATAAGATTCATCTCAGATTAGTGATTTGTAGCATTCCCTCTCAACTAACTAGCTTCATTCTCTTTCCAGACTTTTCAGGCCTCTAATTGTTTTTGCCTCTGAGCCCTTTCTATTTATGGTATATCCTTTTTGAGATAGTAACCAGAACTGAATGCAATATCCCAGGTGATCATTCAACATTGATTTATATAACAGAATTATACTAGTCCCAGTATTACTTCCTGACTTATTCCATATGCATTTTGTTTGCTTTTGGACTGTTACTATACTTTGAGAGGTTTTTTTTTTTAACAGCTTTCAGCAATGATTGTCAGCTCTCTTCTATGATGGTTGCAGTTAATTAAGAATCCAGTAATGGACAAGCATGGGTCAGATAATTCCTTCCAGTGTGTGTTACCTTGCATTCTCAGCACACAATTTCTTCTGCTTTGATGCCCATTCATCCTATCTTTGTTAGGTCCCTCAGAAATTCCTCCGTCTTCTGTAATCTTGACTAATTTAAATAATTTCACATCATCGGCAAAAAATTTCACATCACTGCTCCTTTCTTTTACCAGAGAATTGATTTAATACCCCCAGTCCTAGTGAAGAATCTTAGGTCACAATCCTTTTGCCATGATTTGGAAGGTGACCACTTATTCCCACTTTTATATTCATTTATTTTTATTTGTCCATTAGCTAGTTTCTAAACCATATCACCTCTTGCTCTGTGACTACTTATTTCCTTAATGTGAGGAACTTTGCTGAAGACTTTTCGAAAGTTCAAATAACGCATGACAGCCCATTCCTCTTTATTTTGTTGAAATATTCAAAGAATTCTAATTAAATACATTTTCCTTTACAAAAATCATACTAGTGTATATCATATCAAGTTCAACTAGGTATTTTTAAATTCTGTTTTCAAAGGTTACTTCAACCAGTTTACATGTGCATTTATAGTACCTTCTGATTGGGGATTTCTGCAGAACAAACTTCTTTCAGAAAAAATTATATTCCTTTTCAGTAAAATGGAAAGTGAATGTGCTTTATCTAAACACATGAAACCTTAACAATAAAGCTGAGTAAATTGTTATTTATAAAAGTCTTTCAGTCTAACAGTAAAATCAGCCACAACACTTTTTTAAATTTGAGCTTATTTAAAAAAAAAAAAAAATCAGTCCCTATTGAGAGAAATCCACTAAACTTCATTCTTAACTAGATAATCCAGTTTGCACACATTTTGGCTTTGTCACAAAGTTTGCATTTCACCTGTCTCACAAGCAGACAGAAACACCTTTCATCAGTTCTTACACTAATATTTGCTGTCATGGATTAAGCATTTGGCAGGTTCTCTCTCTCTCGTGTACACATACAAAAAAAGGGGAGAGGAGGGGAAAAAGATAAAAGTGGGGTTTGTATTTATCATTGGATGCAAGACACTCGTTTATTTGTTGGAATTTAATCAAGTTCTGTGATGTTTGCACTTAACACATCTCAATGGTCAGCTGTTGGCAATATAGCCATTCAGCTGCCACATAAAACTTCTGCAAATACAGTCTTTCCTCAAGCTTTGAGCTGGCAGTGCTTAACTACTGGTCTATGTAAACTTGAACTTCAGAGTAGCTTAATTCAGATAATCAAGATATAACAATATTAATCAGGACTTGAAGTCAGAATATTTTGTTTTCTAGAAATAATTGTAGAGTGCTTCAATTTACTATAAAAAAATTTGAAAAGCTTTCTGCTGGTAGAATGCAAAGGTTGTTGATGTGCCTGTAAACAAAACATTTTGAGTAATGTGACAGTTTCTCCTCTATCTTGGTGGGTCCTGCGCTTATTGGTGGATTTTCTTGCCTCAGAGATTCACCATGTGGGTTGGGGAACAGCCCAGAGGCCTTCCCCTCTGGAAGAACCCACAGTACAGGTCAATTGGGAGGTTTGGGGGGAACCCAGGCCCACCCGCCCTCTACTCCGGGTTCCAGCCCAGCGCCCAGTGGACTGCAGCTGTCTATAGAGCCTCCTGAAACAGCTGCATGACAGCTACAACTCCCTGGGCTACTTCCCCATGGCCTCCTCCAAACACCTTCCTTATTCTCACCCCAGGACCTTCCTTCTGGTGTCTGATAACGCTTGTGCACCACAGTCCTCCAGCAACACACCCTCTCACTCTCAGCTCCTCAAACTCACACTGCAAACTGAAGTGAGCTCCTTTTAAAACCCAGGTGCCCTGATTAGCCTGCCTTAATTGATTCTAGCAGCTTCTTCTTAATTGGCTCCAGGTGTCCTAATTAGCCTGCCTGCCTTAACTGGTTCTAGCAGGTTCCTGATTACTCTAGTGCAGCCCCTGCTCTGGTCACTCAGGGAACAGAAAACTACTCATCCAGTGACCAGTATATTTGCCCTCTACCAGACTCCTGTACCCCATTGCTCTGGGTCTGTCACAGTAAGTAAATACAAAGTTTCTGGCATTTTGTGCAACCTTGTAAAAACAAGATCTTAATGTCATTATGCCTGTGTATTTTTTATGCATTTTACTAAAATCATACTGTTTTTACAAAAATAACTTCTTCAAACAAGTTCTGCAAAGAACACAGCAGAATGTGGATTCTTAGAACATTCTTGGAACATTTTCTTTATAGTAGTAAAGAATGTGTGATATAATGGAAACAATAAACCTTAAGGGTCAGATTTTCAGAGGCCTTCAATCTGGCCTTTAAAACTGTAGGCACCATATTTCCATATCAGATTTTTAATACTAAAAAAAAAAAAAAAAAAAAAAATTGAGCACAAATGACATTGTGTAGGCAAATTAGGTAAGATGTATGGCAAATGTAGTTTGCACATGCAGATCAGTGTCTTTGGGCATGAAAAAACTTTAAATGTGACAATATATGGTTACAATGTTAGGGTCTGCTTTCAAAAATTAGCTTGTGAATTTAGGTAGATTAAATCATTTTAAAACTCGAAAGTTAGTTGTTTAGCTAGATTATACAGTCCAGTTCTTAGGGTGTATCGTTTAGTCAATTTTTGCATACTTTAGACAGAACAAAATATGAGACTTTTGCATGTATAACCAGCCGTTGCCATCCAGAAGTTGTGTCCAGGTTGTTGAATGATCTTGGCCACAAATTAATCTGTGGGGGAGGGGAGATAGCTCAATGCAAGCAAGCAAGTTGAATCAAATTGTGATGGGAAAACTTCAGAAATATCTGGAAAAAGTCAGGTGTTAAAGTTGAAGCTTCCACTTGAGCAAGGAGCACTTGGTGACCTAAACTGACACAAACCTTGGCAGCAATGAGGAGGCTAGCTTTACATTTCTCTAGTGTGTTGGACACAAACAGGCTTTGTCAGGCAGGCATGTATTCTTGTTACAGCTAATCCAGTTTTTTCAGACATATTTATCATGGCCAGTTCAGTGAAGTTACCTTTCTTTATTTAAGTCTAAGCTTCCCAGTTTTCTCATCTCCTACCTGAGAACACTGAGTCAGGAGTTTGGAACAAGGTCCTGTTCTGTCTGTCTGTTTCTGCACTTTCAACACACCGATGCTCTTGAGTAATTAAAAGTGGTTATCAAACATCTGCACAATGCTATTGTGATGTGCACTGGAATTAACAGGAGAGGATATGAAACATTTAGGATATCGGACCAAATGAGGCAGCATCAAAGAACTCAACACAAAGTACTTTGTGTTAAGACACTGACAAATTTATGCTGCTACGTGCTTTTTGTCTTCGATTTAGGAATGAAGAGAGATGCCAGTCAATGGTACCTGATACAAGATTTTCCGCTTGTGTGTTTTGGATAGGGATGGGGTGAATGGTGGACCGAGCTAGAGCTATTTTACAATTTCTCTTAATTAGCCAATTATTTATGTGAAAAAAATCCAAATCAAAGTTCGCTAATAGTATCCGATCCATTTTACCAGATAGGTGGTTAATTCCACCATTTTTTGTGGGGAAAAAAGTTCTAAAAGAGCTGTTTTAAATTATATAATCAAGGTATCACAGAAACTCCATTCCTTTTTCAATCCTCCTATTCCCATTTAAACTACAGGTGCATGGAATAGTTCGCCGATCTAGTTCTTTCAACACTGGCCGGATTGAGCATCTCTACAAGAATCGACAGGCTCACACTGAAGGAAGTAAGGTTTTGTCTGTAGTTATTTCTCATCCTACATTTCTTCATGCAGTAAATTGGTTTATAGTATATCTTTTCCTGTCAATGTACAAATCATCTTTATTTAAAGCATACCAGCCTATAATCACTGTAAAGTTGTCTCTTCCCAGTGGAGATGTGGGATCTGTTGTAAAGTTTGTTGTTCATCAGCCAGCCATTCCTCTTGTCTGTCTTTCAATCAGAAGCTCTATCTCAGTAAGAAATGAAAGCAGTTTTCAGATCCAATTTGATATAAAATTTTATACTTATGAATTGGCTGGAAAAACTATGCAAAAATATTTAAAGTAATTCATTGAGAGGGGAATGGGGAAGCATCTTGTACTCAGTACAAATTCTGATGATGCAGTTTTCTTGCACCAAGATGATCAATAAAGCTATAAGTGCATGGCTAGACCTACAAAAAGCTGCGTGAGGTTGAGAGAGCTTTAGGAGGCTGGAAATGTGAAGCAGCACTGAAGTAAAACTAGTTTTGAGGGTAATTATCTTTTTAAGTTACATAAAATGGAGGATCATCTTATATGCAACTTTGTATGGAATATTGCTCTAGCACTGAAATAGTTTTACTTTCTCATTGCTTTTAAGGTGGTTTTTAAAGCAAGCCAACAAGCCCCAGCTACACCATAGCTTGGTCATAGTATCAGATAAAAATATAGTAAAATTTGAAGAGTTCTTCCAAGTTACTCCATTAAACCTTGATCTACTGTGTAAGAGAATTGCAGTTGGTGCATTGGGGTAGATTCTTTTGACTATGAGAATAGGCACAGGTCTGGTCCAAAAAAGCTTGCTGCACATGGATTGTGCTCTTTCACTTTTTCGATCCTCCTTTTTAATGACTATTTGAAACTGTTAAGGAAGAGTGAGATGTTTTAAGATGTATTATCCATATATTGGTGAGGCTCAAATCTGGATTCCAGTGTCTCATGACAAAAATAGGGGTCTGGATGAAAGCCAGTTATCTGTAATTCAACATAAATAACAGTATCACACACACACAGAGATAACACATGCAGCCCTGTTAGGGCTCCTCCTTGCTGGACATGTACCAGACTGTAGTGGTTTTGGGGCCACTTCACTGAATCCATGTGCTTTAAACCTCCAGGGTCTTAACTGAGTCCAGGCATTGCTCCTGCCTGGGGTCTGTAGGCATACTCTCTTGGTGCCAGTCCTCTGTCTAGCAACCCTTTCTGAGAACTGAGACTCTCCCCCCACCCCAGTCCAACTGCTTAGCCCTTGTGTCCATTTCTGACCCTCAGGTTCCTCCATAGCATAAGTAAACCCTTTCCCCAAGCTCCACCTTGAGGGTATTCTGGCTTTACAGTTAACGCTTCAGGAGTATACCATAGCAAAAGCAAACAGAAACATACACTTTTCACACGACTTTAGACACAATAACTATTTACTTAGCATAAGAAATATACAATTTAGACAAAGTAATAAACATACCTGTATGCATTCCCCTTCCTCCTTTTCATCACCACTTTGGAGAGTTCATTGGGCTTAGAGCTGAGTCCTTGAAGCAGTCCAGGTTCCCCCTCTTGCACATGACTTCTCTTCTTAATCATGGACGCTCTTATCCCTCTGACCCTTCTGCTCTTCTGCCCAGTTTCCTGTACTTCTGCTCTTTTCTCAGAATGGTGACCGAGACCTTCTCTTTTATAACCTCCAGTCCCTTTTGTCAGGTGATCCTCTGTTTCACCTTCGCCAGGTGATCCATTGCATGTCTACTCTGTAGGGTGCTACAGCAGCATAGCTATGGTACCCATAGTGTAGATGCAGACTACAGCGGCGGAAGGTTTTTTTTGTCAGTGCAGGAACTCCATTTCCCCAAATGACGGTAAATGGGTTAATGGAAGCATTCTTCTGTTGACCTAGTTGTGCCTACACTATAGGTTAGGTCACATAGATATGGTGCTCAGGGGTGTGGATTTTTCACACCACTGAAGGCCAAAGCTATGTTGACCAATGTTTTAAGCATAGACCAGACCTTAATTACCAGCTCCTCTGGCCAAACTGGTTCTTCTGGGTAGCAGCCAACTCTCTGTCCAAGGATACTTCTATTTGAATAGAGCACCATCAGGGTATAAGACCCCCTATTTGCCCTGTGTTGCCATCCCGTGGAATTTGCCTAACATGGAGGTAGGACACCAGAGAAGGCAGCAAGCCCCACTTTCAGTCTAATACAGATGCACATGAAGAACCCCCAGAATCACACAGAGTTCTTAAGCTATACAAAGACAGATTCCCCAAATCATCACAAAGACCGAACCAGTACTTGCTGACAATGGCAATGGCAATTTTTGCTGAGCATTTAGAGAAATAAATGTGTGGACCTACTTATGTGTCATTTATTGAAGTTATATCACCATTTTTTTTTGCCACACTGGGTCAGTCTTGGAAGGGTGCTACCCCTTCATTGCTCCTGGATTCTCAGATTGCTATAGTCTTATAGTATTCTTTATCACCTATGTTCGGTGAGAAAACTGAAACCATTTCTCTCTAATGTAGACCTCACAACAAACTTCCCCACCTTTGTTAGGCATTTAACATTAGCACTAGCTAGTCATGGTTTACACTAAGGTAAATGAGATCACAATCAGATCCATCACATCTGGCAGGAGAACTTTTTCATTTGAGGGCCTTTGTCTTTGAAATTTGCTCCCTTGGATGGTTTAACAGAGCCCAAGTCTATCAAGCCTCGGAATGTAATGTAAGATGTATTTTTATTTGGTTTGATTTTTGCTTGGTTTTATCTTTTAAAATTTGAAAGAAGACCTGTGGTGGTCAAAGCTACCTATTATGGAAGGCTTGTCATTTGTATTTTAAATTTGAAAATAATCATCTAGGTGCTATAGCAAAAGATCATCTGAAGAGCAATAAAATAAATTAGTTTCCAGCCAAGACAGTATTAGAGATCGGTCTACTACAGTTTAAAATGCCATGGATCATATGGTAAACTGACAGGTTTCAGAGTAGCAGCCGTGTTAGTCGTATCGGCAAAAAGAACAGGAGTATTTGTGGCACCTTAGAAACTAACAAATTTATTTGAGCATAAGCTTTCGTGGGCTCCAGCCCACTTCATCAGATGCATAGAATGGAACACACAGAAAGAAGATATCTATCCATACAGAGAACATGAAAAGTGGGAGTAGCCATACCGACTGTAAGAGGCCAATCAATTGAGATGAGCTATCATCAGCAGGAGAGAGAAAAAAACCTTTGAAGTGATAGCTGAATACATTGCTGCCCTATTGTAAAGAGGAATGAGGTGGTCATGAGGGTAGTCTGGATCCAAACTACTGTGAGATTTACACTTCCTGTCTGGAATTCCACTCAGTAAGCAGACCATTGCATTCTCCAATGGCTGAAATTTCTGAGTAGTCTTCAGACATAGCGTATGTAGACTATATTACAGTGATGCAGGTGACCCAAGGCATGGATAAGTGTAGTAAGGTCTGCGTATGGAAAAACCTTCTTACCAACTGCAAAAAAAGAGAGAGAAAAAAGTGCAACTTTATAACCACCTCTAGTATCTGGAACCTCAGGGGAGCTACTGATCAACCATTATGCTCCCGCTTCATACCCACCTCACTTGCAAACCTTATTAATAAACAGTGGTCACCCAACTTCCATGGAAGAAACTCCTATAATCTCTGCATTTCTTACTCCTGAGGAAATTCTGTGGGGGGGGGGGGGGGAAATCTGTGCACAATATTTTAAAATTCTGCAAATTTTATTTGCAAATAAATAAATATGAAGGCTCCAGCTTGGCAATGGGGAGCACAGGCCACTGGCTATACAGAGAAGGGAGATCACCCTCAAGGCCCCCACCCACGCCCGGGACACAAACTCCGTGGTGAGGCTGCACCCAACCCTGACACAGTGCAAGGGCTGGGCCTGACCCAGAAACACCCAGGGCCCTGTCCCTCCGTGCCAGCACACCAGTTTTGGGTAGGCAGGCTCAGCCTGGCAGGCTCAGCCTGGCAGGATCTAGGTGTGGGGTGAGAGCTTTGTGTGGAGCAGTCTGGGTGCGGGGGAGATCTGGATGCACAGGGGCTCGTTGGAGAGGGTTCTGGGTGAAGGGGACTCTGCAGGGGGGGTCCAGGAGAAGGTGCTTGGGGCTCAGAGGGAGGATCTGGGTGTGGAGGGATGTGGCTCACGGGGGGGTGTCTGGGTTTGGGGGGCTCAGTGGCGGGTCTGGGAGGTTGCTTGTTTGGGCACAGTGGGATGGGGGATGTGGCTCATGGGGGGGCGGTCTGGGTGTCGCTGGTTTGGGGTCAGTGGGATGGGGGTGCAGGGGGCTCATTGGGATGGTCCAGGTGTGGGGGGGGTGGGGCTCAGCAGGGTGGAGGTTCAGGTAGGGGGGGCTTGGTGGGGAGTTTGAGTATGGGGGGGTGAGGCTCAGCAGGGGTGTTGGGGGGCCTGGATGCATGGGGCTTTGGGGGACGGGGGAGCAGCTCCCTGCACAGCGATCCCTCCCTGTGCAGCTGAGGAGTGATGGGGACAGGAAAAGGGGTGCGGAGCCGTGGGAGGTTTCTGAGGGTGGATCTGACCTGCCCTGGCCGCTCTGTGCAGGGGAAGAGGAAGTGCGCTCCCAGCCCAGCAGGGACTAGCAGCTGAGCCTGGTGCAAGGTAGGAGCCACTGGCCAGGGTGTCCCCAGCCTCATCCTACCCCACCCTGTCAAAGTGATTTACCTCTCCGCTGGCTGCTCTGGGCGCCTGAAACAATGCGGCTGCACTTCTGAGGAGGGGTGTGTGACCGCTCCCTTTGCTTCCCCATCAGTCATTTTTCTCTCGGGAAGCAAAAAATCTGCGGGGGCAGTAATTCTGTGTTCGCACAGTGGTGCAGAATTTCCCCAGGAGTAATTTCTTCTGGTTGCTGCTCTGAATCCAAAAGAATCATCTCCTTCTTGTCTGTCTGAATCTCAGCCAACTAGTTCTCATTTAGAGAACCCTTGGCTAGACTTTCTCTCTTATCTGACTGGTTGATTCTAAAGACACAGACACACAGTTTCAGTGTTGTCCACATACTGAAGATCCTGCACCCCATACTATCTCACTATCTCCCATAGCAGTCTCAGACTCACATTGAACAGGAGGAATGACAAAATTAGATCCCTGTGGGACCTAACATGAGAGATTATTCATCTTGCCTAAAGGATCTCCCACTATTCTCCTGTGTGACCTCTCAGAAGCAAAGGAATGGAGCCATTCAGTTTCCAGTCCCCTTTAACACACTCTGGAAACCAAAAGCATTAGCAAATAATCTATGTTAATGCAATGTCCAGGGTCTTGCTTTAGCAGATTAAAAACAACAAATCAGTCAGTGATTATTTTTAACAAAATGGCTTTCTTTAAAAATGGAGGTACTGCATAAGCTATTCATGTACGCTATTTTTGATACTAGAAATGTTAAAACATATTTACCATGATGAATAAATTGCATTTTGAGATAAATTCTTAAATGTAGTTTGAGGACAAGGACAAAGTTGATAAGTTACATGGTGTCTTGGTTTTGACAGGAGTTGGCTCACGCTGATACCTCCTTTTTCACGTATCAGTTAGAAACTAACCAGATCAGGGAAGAATAAATAACAGCTGCATGACCAATATATCTAACCACAATTGAGATTTTGTCAGTAATGTCATGAAACATATTGCATTGCCTGTTACGAAGTTTTCCTTTCCTTTCCTTTCCTTTCCTTTCCTTTCCTTTCCTTAGTGGTACTTCATTTTTAGAGCCTAAAGCTTTCAGGTCAGCAGTGCTGAGTCTTACTGTATTATCATCTACACTTTCAGCCTATGAAAAGTTTAGTGATGTTAGCATTCCTTCTTTGCAGGTGTTTGAGAATCATCTTTAGCTGCTTAAAACACAAGAAAGCAAACTGACTTGATCACAATCTTGTTAAAAACAAAACAAAAACACTGACTCTGTGTGACTCTATTGTATATTTATTGCTAGTTGTCACTGTGAAATATATTGTAGAGGGGAAATTGGCCATAGCTACCATTGAACATTAGACTATTTTATGTATTATGTTTTCAAAGAATAATAGTAGAAGCCAAGCCTTGAAAAACTATCAAATAAAGAGCTGTCAGTTATGGATGGCTTTGACTGGCTTTCTTGTCAGCTGACCATGAACAGAATTTAGCAGAATATTTGACCTATATCCTTCATACAAATTAGTAATGGGTGACAAAGTTAGTGTGTTTTGTTCTGTTCTTACCCTGGCATAAGACATTGTCACAAGTACCCATGCAGAGTGAAGGATAGACATCAGTAGAGGGCATATGGTACTCCTCTTTAATTGCATTCCAAGAAGACACTGTGATTATAAAATTGTAGATCTACATAATGCTGGGATGTATGTGAAATTTCTGGGGATAAGTGAAAAAATAATTGTCATAAATAGCCGAGAGAGTAGTGTGCTCTAGTGTCCTGAGCTGAGTAGTTGGTACTTGGTACAGGAACCCTTGAATTCTAATCACAGCTTGACTTTAGCTTTATGGTCTTGGTGAAATCCCTTAATTTCTCAGCCCCAGGTTCCCCACCTTCACTGGGGGAGGTGTGAGGAACTGAATTAATGTAGTTAACTTTTTATACAAATATTTTGAAGGTGCAGAATACTATACAAGCATTTGGTAACTGCAAAAGTAGTAATAAGAAGATACTTTGGAAAGAAGGCATAAAAATGTAAATCTTTTCAAGGGATATGGTCAAGTAATTTAGCCTTCACATTTAGACTTTGTTGAAAACCTACAGCAGTCAGCATTTAAAAAAGATACTCACCAATAGTTACCAGACAGTGGTATGTGATTATACTGCACTTATTTCCTGTTATAAATACAGGCAAAAGGTTTAGTTACTTAAGCTTGTTAACAGAAGACAAATTCTATCCAAGATTTTCAAAAGTTGTTAATGATTTGAATTGGCTGTCAGTAATAGAGGCCTGATTTTTCACAAAGCTCTGCATACACTCTCCATGAAGAACAGGCCCCTCAAAGATGTCATGAGCTGGGCATTCAAAACAAGAATCCAGATTCACTAGTTGCTTTTGAAAATCTTAGTCACTAACGTTGTAATGGTGACGGCTAAAATCTGAATGTGACAATTTTGATTTAAAAAAAAAATCAGTAAAAAGTCTTGTTAAATGTTCCCCGTATGTTTTGGAAGCCCAGACTAAACAGTTTTGTGCTGATTGGTGAGCATAAGTGAAGCTGCCCAGTTGAGTTTAAATATCCTTGTTGAATGAAGTGCAACAGATTAAGCAAGTAACATAAATGTTGTCAATTTAATTTAAGGTGGTGCTTACAACTCTGGTAAGGAAGATTATATTTTTTAAAATAATGATTATTATCTAGACAATTTTCTTTTAATTTCTTACCTGAATAGTGTATGCATTTTTAAATAGGACCTTGACTAAGGACACGTATTGTTTTGAGAATTGAGTATATTACTTTTATTAGTCTAACTGTATATTCTTGAAATCTGAAGACATGAAGCTGCACTATGGTGATCTCACAGACAGTACTTGCCTGGTGAAGATAATTAATGAAGTGAAGCCCACTGAAATCTACAACTTGGGAGCTCAGAGCCATGTCAAAGTAAGTAAATTTTATCATTGAGAATTTTGAATGGTTAGTGAGTGTGTGCACTGTATCTCTATTCATAATTTTAGTCCACAGCCCCTACAGCATTTCAACAATTACTAGTTATAACATGTGAGCACTACTTTAAATCCTAGCAAATACTACTAACTTGGTGCTGAATACTGTCCCAGTTTCCGTACTGAATGTAAAATTAAACCTCAAGTGGTAGTATGAGGTTAAATTGGCATTGCAAGATTATCCCCAATTTTTGAGGCTTAGTGTCTCTACCATTTGAAATAACATTGGGTTCAAAATGTCCTGAAAAGAAACCCTAATGGAAGCCTAGCATACTGTTGGTTTATGTCTGAACCAAAACATTGTTTTAAAGTAATATTTTATTTTTAGCTGATATATGTGATGACGTGTACGAACCTGACTAAAACATTCCAAATATCTGAGTGCTGGTCTCAATTCTGATCAGAAGCCTTTGGGGTGAAATATTTAGTTCCATAATATTCCTCACCCCAAGCCTCTAACTAGCAGTTTTTGACTTGCTCCTCCTTCTCTGTCCACCAGTAGTCTGCCCTTTGATCCTGCTGGTGTCTGTTTTGGAATGCTTTTGAGTAGCCCTTTGTTATTTTATTTGTATATATTTTTATTTCCCAGGTATTTGCAACTTTTAGTGCAGGGGTTCTCAAACTGGGGGTTGTGACCCCTCAGGGGTCCCAAGGTGGTTACCTGGGGATCGTAAACTGTCAGCTCTGTGGGGCTGACAGCCCTGAGTCCCCATTAAATTAAATTATCCCCCTCCATTTTTAATTTATAAGGGGTGTCACACTCAGAGGCTTGCTGTGTGAAAGGGGTCACCAATACAGAAAGTTTGAAAACCACTGTTTTAGTGTATATGAGTTGCATCTGTTTTTGCTACTAGTTTGTTAAATTTATAGTGGGTGCCATAATAAAACATTTACAGTGTCCTGTATAGTACCTACAGAAAGTCTTTTTCTGAGTGAAAGAAACTAACCTCATTTAATCCTTTACTAATATGGAAAAGATTACCCAGAAATGAGCATTTTAAGGTCATTGCTGGCCCTGGTGGTTTTTCTCCAAAGAAGAATTTAACCTTTTCTCTCATTGATGCACTTTCTTCTTCTTTTTCTTTTCTCCTGGATACACTACTGATCTTCAGGTGTTAATTGACAGAACATTGGCTGTAACAGAACCACAATATAATAGCCACCATTTTCACAGCTTCTTTTATTAAAATTGGTTTATTCTTGAAGTAGAAATAATGTGAGCTTCTGGCACCCTACTTAACAGAGAATGCTTCGAATTAGTTTTGTACATTGTCTGATTGATCTTCATTCATTTGCAATTTGTGTATTTGTTCATGAAAAGAAACATCTCCACTTTTTTATAATTCTCCAAGCATCTGTATAAGAATTTATCACTACCAGTTCTGCCTGTGCCAGTTTTGAGGTAGACCGTGTCCTCTGAAAGAATGTGACATGTAAATGGAGAGAGAGTGCCATATACTTTTTCTGAAGGGGAAATGGAAAATTTTAAAACTGTGTCAAAGGGTTGAACTTACAGCTAGAGACAAATCAGTAATTTTACCTTGAAATACCAATCTGCTGTGAGTTCAGGAAAGTGATGCGAGTAACAAGGTGAATTTTCTGTTGTTAATGGAGTGGGCAGCTGCCTAACGTGCATGTAACTTTACATCAACAAACCAGAAATAAAATCTGCACTTTATTGTAATCACAGAATTCTCTTTAAACACCTGTAGTTTCATTTACCATGGGGAACCCTCATTTGCATTTGCTACTTCAGTTCTGTCTTATAAATTAGGATCCATAGACTACTCTTAACTACTTGGTAGCAAATTGTGATTAGAAAACAATGGTAAATCAGCCACATGCACCTTCTGCCTCCTTCCTCTTCTAAGGCCAAGAGTGGGAGTGGGTACATAATTGCTTTCAAACTCTTGTGTCTAAGCCAGCAAAAGCAAATCGTGCCTAAAGACAGCAACTAATGACTGGTCTGATCATAGATATAAAAATTAAATTGAAGTATGTTAGCTTTTTAAGTTCTAAAAATAATATTTTGGTGTTATCAAGATGATTTAGAACTGGTTTAGCAATGCCAAACGTTCTAAGACAGCTGCTGACACTGAGTTGGGAAAGTACCTGTTTCTTCATAATAAGCTTTTGCAAACTGGTGAACATCCTCATCAGCACATGATTTAAGCAAAGCTTGCTTTAATCATAGCCTATGTAAATTAACCACTTTCTGTGTGTGTGTGTGTGTGTGTGTGTGTGTGTGTGTGTGTGTGTGTGGTGCTTTCAGAGAAAAAGTTCTAATCTTAGCTTACTTTTACATTCTGGTCACTTTGAATCAATGACGTCTACAGTGTTTTTTGGTGCTGTTTATGTTGGCTTGTGTTTATGTAGAATAAAGTTTTCTATCACACTCCCTTCCAGTTAATTTTATGTGAGCCATGCTGAAAGTAAGGAAAATAAAATAATAGGAAGTTGGTCTGGTTTCCTGTAGGAAACCAATGAAGATGAAATTGGTTCTTGGAATGAACCCACAGCAGTCTGGGAAATACTGACAGAGAAGACCATTTTTCTCAATCGTAAACAGTGAGGATTATGACTCATGAGTAGGTCATTGAGAGGCTGATTTAATCTTATGCTGGAGAAAGTGAGAGATGAATGACTGAAATTTGCTAGTTATTAGAAGCCGTAAACTTAACATGATATCATCATCAGAGTAGGAACAAATTATCCAGTGTGTAATCCTGCCTGTTTTCATGAAGAATGGGGTTTACAACTTCTACAGAGAGTGTTCAGTAACAGTAGCACAGTCACTTCAGAACTGTTACACTTGTAGTTTAATCTTAAATTCTGTCTGTTCTTTAGACACTGCTGTATCATGAATTGTTACTATTAACCATGCAACTGTTTTTTTCATTTGGGTAGAATTGATGGCGGTAGTTGGTTACTGGGAATTGATTCCAAATGCCAAGCACAGAATAGGTTGTTTTATGTACATGCTTGATTAACTGAAACCGGTTATCCAAAACTCCCTGCTATAGTCCTGACATATGTCATGTCTACACTACCACTTATATTGGCAAAACTTATGTCACTTGGGTTTTGCCGGCGTAAGTTTTGCCGGCATAAGTGCTAGTGTGCACAGTGCTATATCAGCGGGAGAGTTTCTCCTGCTGACGTAGCTACCACCACTCATTGGAGGTGGTTTAATTATGTTGCTGGGAGAGCTCTCACTTCAGCATAAAGCGGCTACATGTGAGATCTTACAGCTGTGCCACTGTAAGGTCTTTAGTGTAGACATGGCCATAGACTCGAATACTTTAAAGTGTTTTAACTACATTCAAAATTCCTTCAGATATCCAAAACCTAGTTTGACTGAATTTGTTTAGTGCCATTCCCTCACACCATTTGGCTAATTGAGGGGGTATTGCATATTCACCTGTGTGTGTGTGTGTGTGTGTGTGTGTGTGTGTGTAGAACTGTGCACAACATCTTATAACTATTTTAGGCAAACATAATTATGAACAGTATTAATTGCGTATGGAATCACAGTGCAGTATTAACTGTAGATACTTTACTATTGCCATCTTAAATTAATCAAGCAGGTATATACTCTGCTGGTGATAGAAATGTTTAAAGCAAAGGGCAGCATAACACAGATATAGAGAATTCTGTCTTGTATTAAACAGCTTAGAGTTAAATTTACATGTGGTACAAAGGGATGCAACTGCTTTGTTTCTAATGGAGTTAGATTTGCCCAGTTACTCTAAGTCTGAATGTGGTCCTTTTAGTGTACTTGCTGTAATCAGTAGGAGATGACATATGGGCTGTTGGCAGTGATTATTGGTTTCTGTTGCCAAAACCGTTGTCATAAAATATATGACGTGAAAAAAATGGGTTGATATATTGCAACTAGGGTGCCTAATGTTTGCAACACAGACACCTCGGCAATGTGCTAGCGGCCCTAGTGTTAGTTTATATGCAAATAAGGTCTAACTTTTAAAAATCCAAGTACTGGTACTTTACTTGTATTTACCTTGCAAAGTAGAACAGTTTATTGTTTTTGTTCAACAATGATAAAACTTTGATGTTGATCAGGTTTTCTTAAACTGCAGTTGCTGAGAGAGGGTGGATCAGGGCTACATTTTATTACTACGTGATCTGCATTTGGCACTGTGCTTGGACATTGGCACTCTACTATGATACCAAAATATCAATCAATAATAATATGCATAACTCATAAAGTACTTTTCATTTAGAGAGCTCAAAGTAATTTAGGAGCCTTGTCCCTGTTTTGCAATGAGGAAACTGAAATGCTAAGAAAGGTTAAACAGCTTCCTGTATGCGTAGAATCCCATTTTTCTGACTCTTCGACCTAGCCTCTGTACATTGAACCACATTGCCTCCCAAATGTTGTAAGCTGGGAAGAATCAACGTGTGACTAAACAAGAGGAATACTTCAAACAACCAGTTTTCCTCTGGTAGCAGATTTTATTCCATCTGCAGCAGCATCTCTGTTTTGGCTCAGTTTTACTAATGCATTGTTAGATTTGAATATTTTGATTCAGGGCCAGTGTTTGCTTCTAATCAGAATATAAAGGTACCCCCAAAATGTTGTTTAGCTGAAATATTTTATGCAGTAGAAAAAGAATTCACAGTACATTGAGGAATTTCAACATTATGGGCCTGATTTTAGAGTAACTGTTTAAATCTATTTAAGTTACATTGGTGTAAAGTTTGTGTAAATAAGAACAGAATCAGGCCCATTGCTTTAAGTTTGTTACTTTAGAATAAATTTCCGTGGGTTTATTTCTGCTTATGTAGTTCAAAAATGCTGACTGTTAATATGTGGTACTTTTTTGTAGTTGGCAGAATTTTTCACTCAGAATTTAACACAGCATCGTTTTAAATATTGTGCAGATTTGCACATAATGCAGAAGTACGTATATGCTTTGATTTTCTTTTCATGTAAATCGGATTAATTTTTAATGCTTGGGTGCCTAAACACCAATATTCGTTTCTATGAATGGAAATGTATACTTGGTTCATAGGCTCATGCTGATGTTTACTCTCTGTCAGTATTGGAATTAGCACCACCTGAGTAATTTTTAATGTTAACTAACAATGAAACACGATAATTCAAGATGTAAATTCAGAATATCTGGCAATAAAATAACAATGGTCCATGTTTGTTTGCAAAAAAAAAAAATAACATGCTACCAAGCTAAAACACTTCCCTTTAAATTTACAGTATCAGAAGAATATACGTCTACAATACATAGGAAGTACCATATTTGAAAACTGGTTTATTTTTCTAAAACATATAGGTACTAGAATAAGTTTTTGTATATTCTACTCATGAAAGTAGAAGGGTTGGTATTTGTAATCAGGTGGATTAATGTATAGTCCTTTTAAATTAATCTTCTGGTTAAGGCCCTGATCCTGTAAACACTTACTCAAGGGCTTAGTTTTAAGCATGTGAGTAATCCCATTGAAGTAATAGAATTTATATGATACGATTGGTTCTAATACCTATCTGTTTTCTTAAAACAAACCAGTTTTAAAAATACTTCCTCTGTATTGGGGATATGTATTACTCTCCCAGTGTAAATTTAAAAGACTGTATTTTATCTTGGTAGCGTCTGGATTTTTTCCAAACAAACATTAATCAACAACTTTAATGCGATTACTCATGTATTTAAAATTAAATGTGGGAAAAATGATTGTAGGATTGGAAGATTGGAATTGAGAGACTTATTAGTGACATTTATATAATTTATATCTATTCAGTTTTGGCCCTGATCCTAGAATTCTTATTTAGGTAACCCTCATTGACTTGAGTTCAGTTTTGCTTGAGTAAGGATTGCAGGCTAAACCCTTTGTTAGGAAATTTTAAAGCATTCCCAATCCTTCTGCACTATCAAAAATAATCAAAACTATGCACTACTTATAAACTATAAATCACATAGTTTTATCCAGTATGCAGAAGTAATATGTTTCTGATCATTTGGTTTACACATTTTTTGTGCTTTCTTGTTGTATTATATTAAGTTTCCATGTAATTCGCTATAAGCATTGCAACAGCCGTAGTGGGTTGCTTATATTACTTCTACATTTGGTGTTGTAAAAGCAGCAAATTTGACCATTGAACAGTGAAACACTCACTAACAAAATTTAGTTCAGTTAATGGACAAGAATAATGGCACCACTGTGCTAAGGGTAAGGATGCAGTACACAATATATAAAAACAAAAATAATCCAATAAATCTTAACTTTATAGAATTTAAGAATGTCACAGTTAGGTTTTATAGGATATTTTACTGTATCACAAGTTGGTATCAAATTATCTTTAATTTAGAGGGTGTGGGATCATTTGATCAGCTAAGAAGTAGAGCCCACTCCTGGCTTTTGCAGCAATAGGAACCTGAATGCAGATTGCTTTGCTGTTGGGATCCTGCTTACCAGGATAGGATTCCATAGAGTTGGCTAGGGCACCATGGTAGGGGGCATACTTTGCTAAATCTCTTTGCCAAACCACTGTGCTCAGCTACCATCTGTTAGCTAGCCTAGCACTGACTTCTCTCAGCAGTTTGTGCTTCTAGTTTCCAGACCACAACCTCTTGCAGAAGTGGTATGTGAGCCATTTCATTAATCAGGACCTCTCTTAACACACTGGTGTGCTCTGAGGAAGGACCCTGCACTACTGTATCACAAGAGGAAGATGATCCTTGCATTGCCTTCTCATCAACCTCACCTTTCTGCACCAGCCAGCGGCTTAATCCTTTAAAGTGCTGAATACTCTAGTCCTAATCCAGCAAAGCACTTAAGCATGTGCTTAACTTGAAATTGGTGGGATTACTCAGGTGTTTAAAATTAAGCACTTGCTTAAGTACTTTGCTGGACTGGGTCCATAATGTTGGGCCCTTGAAGGTCAGAGCCTCAATGAGGCTGAGGGCAGTGCAGGGCTCTTAGTGTTCCTTTTTGAAAGTTTAAATGTGTAATTTTGCCTATGTCTAGCTTTAAAACTCTCTCATTGCATTTCTGAGCAATCAATCCAAATGTAAAGCCATTTAAAAATTCCTTTATATGCACATAATATTTTACTTGGGGGTAGGGTTGAGGAACACTGTAAAAATCCTATTATACCTGTTCAAACAGAGTGTTTTCTTTTATTAAGTGTAGGAGGAATTGTAATTTTGATAATAGGTGGTGGTGTTTGGAATTTCTCTTATAATTAGTAGACCACACAAAGATGGTGTAAAATGCAAATAAACACATCAGTCCAGTCATAATAGTTGCATGCATCGGCTAGCCTAAACTAAATCTAAAACCAAACATATTTTTAGTAACTCAAATATAATTGTCACGTGGCTTGAAACAGATTAATGTAATTGTTAGATACATATACATGTTGTGTCTGCTAATATTGTAAATACATGCAAATGACTAATGGGATTATATGATGAGTTGTAGTAGTATGTACTAAGAAGAATACATTGATTGCTGTTTCTTTAGCAAATAATGTTACCAAATTCTTCACTTTATGATCTGAAACAAGTACTTTTCAGGCCAAGCACAACGGGAGCCAAATTGAGGCAGAATTTTTATGGACACAAATGGACATGTTTTAGTGCTGCAAAAACCTGTAAAATGACCTAACTCTTTGTGCCTTCTCCCCTCCCTCCCACTGCCTACCCCACCTAAAAATCCTCTCCTCACCCTCTCCCACAACACCTCACTCTAGCAATTTTTCCTGTTTTGGAAAAAAATGCTAGAGATTATATGCTTTTTGGACTATACTGATTTCCTTTGTATTGCACATAATTATAATTTGTTAGGTTTTTGCTTTTTCAGTCTCTGATCTTGTTGTTTTTCATGTGTCATTGTTGTGATAAGCACTAAGAAGATTACCACCAATAAGTTATTTTAAAGTATCAGGAAAGCAATTAGGTAAAAAATGAAGCCTGATAATTTATTGAATGCTTATCAGGGGTGTGAAAAAGACAAAACAAAGCCCTGAAGCGTAAGTGTTTTGTAAGTATTCCGATCAGCTAACTGAAAAGATTATAGACTACATTGTCCGTCGGTTATTTGTAAATTCAACAGTTGTTGTCGTCTTCTTTTTTTTTTTTTTTTTTTTTTTTTTTTTGGCAAGATATTTTATAAATGCAAGTAAAGGACTTTTTTTCTTTAATTCCCCTCTTGTGCAATACAGTATATAAAGAGGACTACATACTTTGATGGATGAAGTGGTCCTTATCTTTATGATCTTGATGACTGATAAACCATGTTCTTAATCTGTGTGCGTTATTGGTATTTTAACATTCTGGGATGAATTCTGAACTCAGTTATGTTGTTGTAAATGTAGAGTAACAACTGATGCAGTAGAATTACATTGACTGCAATGGCATTGAAGCAGGTTTTCATCAGTATGACTGAAATCAAAATCTGGGCCCTTATTAAATCTGTCTAATTGTAGATGCATAATATTCTAGCATAATTAAAAAACCCACATTTTGAAAGCATTACCATGTATGTTTTAAAAATTGAAAATGAGTTATGTATACATTCTA
Organism: Trachemys scripta elegans; assembly: GCF_013100865.1. Taxonomy (NCBI): domain Eukaryota; kingdom Metazoa; phylum Chordata; order Testudines; family Emydidae; genus Trachemys; species Trachemys scripta. The sequence continues at coordinate 165,331,613 of NC_048299.1, forward strand.
AGATCTCAATTGGAAAAGGTAGTTTACTTTTAAAGGCACTCCAAATTTAAGATTTTTATTATGTACATTTGTTTTATTTTAAATAGTCCAAATTCTGTTTTAAATTCATTTAAATTTAGAGGGAGGAAAAATGCAAGTTCTGTAAAGGTTTCTGTATTTTCTTTGGAAGTAAGCAAATGTCCTTTAGTACTTTTCCTTCTGACAGCTGGTTCAGTGGAAGATAAATTTGATGGAAAGAGAAGGAAAATAGTTATGGTGTTTCTGGCATATTTTTTCTGTCAAATAGATGGCAGCAGAGTGTTATAGACAATGGAGCAGTCCAGTCCTGTAGTTGTACTGAAAGAATGGTGACATTGCAAGCTGACTTCTATCAACTGCAGCCCGGTATAACTTGTAGTTAAACATAAAATACGAAAGAAAGCTACCATTGTTAATGCAGGAGCATAGAGGATGAAGAAGGGTATGAGATGCTATAAAGTTCTGAATTCTGGAATAGTCCCAGGTGGGAAAACTTAATCTTTTAAGGTATGTCGTCCTCTCATGCAACATGACTGAAATCAGCTAAAATAATATGCATGTCAAAATAAAATGACAGAAAAAGAAAAGTATTCACAAGTTGCAACTGAAAGTAATGAACTGCTGCCTTGGGGTACTCTAGAACTTGGCCTGCATGCCTATTTTTTAGTTAAGCAAGTTAGAGAGAGGAAATGTCAGTCCTCAAATCAGGCAAGCATTCTTTGGGAAGGTTTGCTCAAATGTAAGCATTTTTTAGAAACAGATCTGCAGTCTGTTATGCCCCAATTCCAAAATTAGATTTGCCATTAAAAGGGTTCAAGTATTAAATGCGTCTTCAGGATCAGTGGTTAATTAATTAAAGTGGTGCTGTGTTTTAATTAGCATTCACTAGCTGCAAAATTAATGGGTGTACAAGGGGTGTAGTAATCAAATATTCTATTTGATGTATTCAAGATTTTGTCTGTATCTGGAGCTTTTAGTAGAATTGCCTTCAAAACAGAGGATGAAATCCTTGCTACTTTGAGATCCATGGTAGTTTTGCAATTAACTTCAATGGGGCCAGGATTTTTCACCTACAGTGAGGAAATTTGGGAGCCTGTCAGTCAATTTCAGCCCAAAATTGTTTCTTTACTTTTACAATTATATCACAAGACAACAATCTGAGATATGAGTGTTTAGCTTCAAGATTATTATGGCTGCATTGTACTTCAAGGTTTGGAGAAAATTATCACAGGACAACCTTAGTTCTACCAAATCTAGAAAGGACTTTATTTCCAATAACACTGTATTAATACTACTGTTCAGGGTAAACATGTGGCACACCATTTATTTTCCTGCTATACCCTATATGGTTTAGTTTCCATAAACAGAGCTCATTGTTACAAAATTGCTTTCAGAAGTGTATATAACAACTTAGTAAAGGCAATATCTGGCAAGTCTTTGTTGTGACAGAAACTTATTTCTCACATGTTTTTCTTCCTAAATTTGATATCCTAAGACTCCCTACCCCATTCGACACGTTAACCCTCCCCCCCAATTTAATTTAATTTTTTCATAGTTAATAAAGGCATTTTCATTCTGAAGTGTGTTGCAACTCACTCTAGCTGTTGCAACTAAGTGAGACTAGAAGGGAGTGTAGTTTCCAACTGTGTAATGTAAGAGTGCAAAAATTAATAATCCTCGCTGTTGATGTTTCAGCTTTGATTAAACTGCTGTTGGTGACACAGTATGAGTGGCCCTGTGTGACTTTTTTTTTTAATGCTTTTATAAAATGAGGTGTTTTGACAGTTTTAATAAAAGTGCTACAGTATCATATGTACTGTATGTAATTCATGTTATGTCAACATTGCTAAAACATGGATGGTATATGGACTTACATGCACACAGTACTTTAGCCATGCAATAAAATGATAGTATTCTATTTCTTTCTTTTAACTTTCCGTATTTAGTATCCAATTCATTAAGCACGCCATGTTTTACAAAGAAATCTTCTGTTTTTTGCTTTCAAACACACTTCTGAGGACATTCCAAATTAACAATAGTGTTTAGAAACATACTATGTTTTTTAATGACTTTTATGCTAAAAAGCATAACAATGCTGTTCTAATCACTCTAAAAGGAAACCTGGGTAAGAAAAAGCATGCACTGAACACTCACAAATCAGTTAATAGAACAAAAAATAAGAAATTTTTAAGATACATTAAATACATTAAGAAATTTCTTTCTGAAGGTATTTCACCTGACAACCTTTTGTATCTTCAGAGTAAAATGCTGATGGGGCCCTACTTAGGCAAAATCCCATTGAGGTTAGTGCTATTTTTCTGAACAAGTACTTTATCTCGAAAGGCATCATTTAATTTTCTAAAATCTGAAATACTACTTCTGTATCACACTTTTTTTTTTTAAGTATCAGCATATTTTTTTCTCCTTACTATGCTCCCCCCCCCCCTCAGATATGTATGGTTTGTGTATCTTTTTGAAGCATATATATTCACCCCTTTTATTTTCCTGATCAATGGAAGAATTACAGTACAACTTTTTAAAATGAGTCTCTGTAGACTTTTAATGCACATGGAATAGTTGAAATAAAATATTATACCTATTAAAAAGGTTTTGCAGATTTGTAATACTACAAGATAACAATAAGATTACTGAAAAACATCCATTTTTGTAGTCCAAACTATCACATTATGGGACACATTCAAGACTATGGAACCTGTAATTATGAAATGTCATAGGTTCAGTATTGAGAGCACAAATATTTTAAAAGGGCTAATTACGGTGTTCTAATAGTGAACACGCAATAGTTAAATATTTTTTCTATTCTAATAATATTTTAGAAAGTGAAAATTAAAATATGGAAGTTTTATATCCGAAATTGCAAACTTATAATGGTATATTGCAATGGTGATTTTTATAGTTTCATTACTTTTTTTTAAACATTAAAGGTAGACATAGGCTGTACGACTTACCCATATTGTTAAAAACAATTTAGAAATGAGACAAATATAGTTATTCCTTCCTTCCACGATCTTTGAACTTGGGTTAACTTTCGTATTGTCTTTTTTATTCTATAGCAATGATTGATCTTGAATTGATACTTGTAGAACATTGTTTTTTAACCATGTTTACAAGTTTGAAATGCAAATTAATTTACAAATTATTTCAATCTATAAACAGTTTAATTTTTGAGTAATGTTTATCAGTAAAACTGTCTGAATCAAGAATTACTAGATCATTTGAATATAAAATTCCTAAGATCTAAAAAGAAACCATTTATAATTGTTTTCAGTGATTGTATACTGTACCACTATGAAACTCAGCATGCAGGAAGAGATAAGGAATCGATAGGAGTATTGTCAAATACTTTATGAAATGGTAAGGGATTAGATCCCATGAGCAACTGAGTGCCATCAGCTCCCATTGAAGAATTAGGCTTGGAAAGGGAAAAATATCTTTGTGTGTATACTGTGATATACTCTTTGATTTGAACATGTGTTACGTAATAAGTTGACTGAAAAAAATCATTTGTTAATGCAGCTCAGTCAGCTGTTGTCTGAGAAACTCCATGCTCCCCAAATCTCCCGGCATTTTGTCCTTCTTATGTTTCACATCCTTGTGACATAGAAGAGGAGTTGTATCAAATGTCTCTGACCGTATCCATTGACTTCAAAGAGAATTTAGCCAGAGTAAAGACTTCAGGATTGAACCACTACTATATTTTCTTCCTGGCCCTATTTTTATCAGTAAGAATGACTGACAGCATTCTCCTGTGTTTCCATATATTTTAATTAAGTATTTAATGGATATATTGGAGTGAATATTTTCACTGCCAATGCCTTTGCATTTTTCTTACAACTATGTGACATTAAGAAGTGGCATTTTCATTTTAAATAGGCATTCTTGCATGATGTTGCCTCTTGGTGATGCAATTTAACTGGCAAAATATCAAAACAAAGGATAAACCAGAAAACATATTATAAAAATAAATTAAAGGATGCTAAACATTCAAACGATTGCTTCCAAGATTTATTACTTAATATTTTTGTTTTTGTTGTTTTTTGTATGGGACAAATGAGTTTGAGGGGCTTTCCCAATTTTATACTTTGGTGCAATATTTTGTTTTCCCTTGATGTGTACCTCTAAAAGTTCACTATGGCAAATTGAATCCCCTGTAAATAATTACATTGCCTATGCCTCATAATTAACATACATAATTATTCACTTAACTGGGTAGTAAACTTTAATTGGAGAGCCCTAATAAGCATTCCTGAAAATATTACATATTTTCAACCTACCTGAGAGTGGTGCTAGTAAAATAATATCTCTTCTGTAATTTGTCACTATTCAACTACCTTAAATTCTAATCCATTCAAAAAAAGGTTTTGTGCCATGACTGAGGAAAATTGATTTATTTCTTCTATCTGCTCTAAATCTTACCTTCCATATTTTAAATGCGATTTACTGTAGCAGTCATCACATACATTTTATCTGAGATAGAACAATATAAAATTGTCTGGATTTCAAAAGTTATAACATAATTTAGTTAGGGACTGTATCTTCTGGAAATAGCAGATTAAAAGTATTCTATTTAGATATACTGTAAATATCCTCTTTTATTAAAAAAAAAAAAATACTTGATTTTCCTGAGTCTGGTTGTAGTAATTCTAATGAGAGATAATAAGGACTGACTTTCTTGTATAAAGGTCAGATCCAAAGCCTATTGAAGTCACTAAAAATGACTTTGGACCAGGTCTTTAATGTTTATAATACTATGTTAGATTTAAGATGAGATATCATGTTCACGTCTTTGTTTCATGACATGCACTTTTATGCTGGTAACACAATCAGATGCACAGTTCTGTGTTTCGCAACCTATAGTCAGTAACATTACAAGTTCCATTGACTGCTTCCTCTGTATTTAATTGTAACTTTATTATTAAAGGTTTTAAAAATACCTTATGTTAATGGAATATATGCTTTAAAAGTTGAATTCTAAATATCAGATCCTAATTAAGATTTAAAAGACCATGAGATAGGTCAGCTAAAACTACCAAAGAAGTTTTAGCATTCCAAAGGAACACATACTTTTAAACTCTGTTTAAATTGTGTAAGTATTTTATTGCTTGTAATTCATTGCCTTACATTAGTGGTCAAAATATTAAGGTAAAATTCCCTTATAAATATTAGTATAGGGTATTCTTTATTTATGCTAAATAAGTCAAAGCAAATGACTTGCACTTTCTCTTCAGTGGTTCAGTGTAAAGTAAATCATGGGAAATCTGATATTTAGTACCCAGTAATGCTGAACTCAGAACTTCATGTTGATGATATTGAACTGATCAATATAAATTTATGATACTGTCAGTAAAGTCTTAGTAATCTAAGAATGGCAATATTATTGCAATTTAATGCTTGAAAGTAAATGTAATGGTATCTAATGTGAAAACCTACCCATTGTTCAAAAGAGCAGCCTTTTCATTGAGTCTCGTAGGTCATGGTTTTCATATAAAACTTGAAATCCTTAGTCCTAGAATATGCAACAGGGATAAAACAAGATTATCTGCTACACATTATCCTTTCTGTCAACAAGTGTAGATTAAAGTTGATTCTGCTTCTGTACGCAAATGTTAACTTTTTTATAGGAGAGGTATCTTTCTTAATGACATGTTACATGTGGATATTTACTGTAAGATGTTAACACATTCACAAATTGCATTAACATAATGAAACATGACTTTCCAACACCAGCAAGTGAAAACAGTTCTGAAGTCTTCAAGGTGGTGGTAAAAATAGACAGAAAATATGTTTACTTTTGAATACAAACAAACCGTTGCTCCTTAATTAAAATGGAGCCTTAATTTTTGATTTATGGCTTGTTGTTTGATATTTAAACAAAAAAAAAAATCTCGCAGGTTCATCCTTTCACATCCCACATAAAATAGAAAATGTATGCATTTTGTATGAGTGTTTGGGTTATGTTTTATAAGAGGAACTAATTATTTCATGTTTTAAGTATAATACAGTGACATTTAATTACCCTTACAAAGTATTTACTAATTTTTGAAGTGGCTTTTATTAAATATATACTAAAATTGTAAAAAGAGAATATCCCAAAAGGATGATTATTTGTTGACAGATCTTCATGTAGATGTTATCAAACTCTGCTTTATTATTAATAATAATTAAATTAAACTTAATATATTGTATTTGCTATAGAGTAGGAATAGATTGTAAACTCTTCTGGGAATGGATCATGTCTTCATATATTTCTGTGGAAGGCGTGTCACTATGGTCAGGCACAGAAGTCATGGTTATGACTTTTACTCATAACTGCAGTAATATGCTGTTAAGATACGATTTGCTTCCGCTATATTTTGTAAGTGGGAATGTATACTTAATATAGATGTTTTAATGAAGCTACTTGTATTTGTTGCAACACAAACAGTAATGTAAATCTCTCATTCTGGAATACTAAATGATGACTAAGGCTAACCTTTTCAAAAGGCTTCTTATTGAACTATAAACTTTCATTCTGAACAATAAAGTATTGCTGCTGTTGATCCTTGATCTTTATACTTTCTTTAACTTTCAACCTAATAATGACAGTCTTGTACAAATCAGTTAAAGATTCTCAAATAGAAATCAAAGTGGATACACTTTTAGTTCTCTATTTGACTGTTAACTTCATAATTTATTAAGATTTCATGTTTCATTACTATGCTGTAAAACTGTAGTTAAGATATTCCTTTTTGTAAGAGCATTTAATGATTGTCCATGTAAATACAGCTGGATGCATTCTGAAATGAAATACTGATAAGATGACTATTTATAGTAGTATACTATAAATAAATACATTTGCAATGGTTCATTTAAAGTAGATTTTTATTCTGGTAACAGACTAGCCTGATATGGCCACACTGAATATGTTAGTAATGGAAACAGTATCAGTAAATGCAGCTGTCTGTAAATTTAATATTTAAAATAAAAAGCACTGAAGATACTGTATAAAACTTTTGTTTTACATTTGCTAAAATCATGAAGAATAAAGTCAATATGTAATTTATCATGCTGCACAGGCAGTCTCATATTGTGTTCAAGAAGGGATAACAATATACATTTTTTTTTATGCCACTGACTATAATTTTATGACAGGTCACTTATTGTAACATAGAAGTTTCCCTGCAGGGTTCTAATAACTATATTTTCCATAATGTCTAAACGTAACTGAAATTTTAATCTTGTGTTTTTAAAGAGTTTTTTCTTACAATAAGGAGAAAAAAGTTACCATACAATGAAACTTAGATCCTTATTTCAATGCTATTTTCATAGTAACATGTTGTCTGTAACTTTTACAGTTGGGTTGCTTTCTATTTTTTCTAGAAGTGTAAGGAAGGCTATTATACAGTACTTATAGTAATAAAAAGAGCTCAGTTATTTACTAAATTCTTCTTTTTCCTCTTAGTTATTACACCGTATGCATGTAGAATGATCTTATAATACATTCAATTGCTTTGTTATGGCATGGATGAATTACTTGGAATCCCATCAAAGCTTTTCCTGCTTATTAATAATGCTAAAGGTTTCAAGTATTTGTCACGTTGCACTGGTAAATGTAATAACAGTACAATACTGTAGTAGATTTAATAGTAATGAAACATTGAAACTCCTGAAGAAAAGTACAAAAGCCAGACTGAATAAATTAGTCTGTTTCATCTTTTTTCCTCCTGTCACCTTTTGATTTAAACTTTTCCCCCCTTGTTTTGTTGTTTTAGATGGGTGGTAAGCATGGGGAATATGTGAAAATGTTACACTTTGGAACTGATTTAAAGGAATTTGACTAGAACCATCTGTTCCCACCTCCTAATCTTCAAGCTACTCTCAAAAAATAGGCCAAACCTTATCCCAGGGGGCTAGTGGATACAACTAGTTAGAACAATAATAAAAAGTAAAACTGCTACATATATAGATACCAAAATCTCAGTGATCTGTAATAGCCTGCTCATTCTGGATACATTTACAAACATTTCTTCCTTTAAAGTAAATAAATCAATCAAACTTCTAGGATTCACAAACTTAAAACACACCCAACCACACCCTCTTTATCTGCATGTTAGGATAGCATGACACCAATAAGATGAAATGTATAAAATAACTTCATGTCACCTCCTTGTCCTCAACATACACACATTCCTGCTTCGATGAGGGGAGCCTACCACCAATACTCAATTATGCAATAGGCCAATGCTAAAAACTAGGGCTATCAAGTGATTAAAAAAATTAATCGCGATTAATCATGCTGTTAATAAGAATAACATTTATTTAAATATTTTTGGATGTTTTCTACATTTTAAAATATGTAGATTTTAATTACAACACAGAAGACAAAGTGTACAGTGCTCACTTCATATTTATTTTTGATTACAAATATTTGCATTGTAAAAAACAAAAGAAATATTTTTCAGTTCACCTAATACAAGTACTGTAATGTAATCTCTTTATTATGAAAGTTGAACTTACAAATGTAGAATTATGTACAAAAAAAACCTGCATTCAAAAATAAAACAATGTATAACTTGAGAGCCTACAAGTCCACTCAGTCCTACTTCAGCCAATCGCTCAGACAAACAAGTTTGGTTTGCAGGAGACAATGCTGCCCGCTTCTTGTTTACAATGTCACCTGAAAGTGAGAACAGGCATTCACATGGCACTGTTGTAGCTGGCATCACAAGACCTTTACGTGCCAGATATGCTAAAAATTCATATGTCCCTTCATGTTTCAGCCACCATTCCAGAGGACGTGGGTCCATGCTGATGACGCATTCTGCTCGATAAGGATCTAAAGCAGAATGGACCGATGCATGTTCATTTTAATCATCTGAGTCAGATGCCAACAGCGGAAGATTAATTTCCTTTTTTGGTGGTTGGGTTCTGTAGTTTCCACATTTGAGTGTTGCTCTTTTAAGACATCTGAAAGCATTCTCCACACTTCGTCCCTCTCAGATTTTGGACAGCACTTCAGATTCTTAAATCTTGGGTTGAGTGCTGTAGCTATTTTTAGAAATCTCACATTGGTACCTTCTTTGCGTTTTGTCAAATCTGCTGTGAAAGCGTTCTTAAAACAAATGTGCTGGATCATCATCTGAGACTGCTATAACATGAAATATATGGCAGAATGCAGGTAAAACAGAACAGGAGACATACAGTTCTCCCCCAAGGAGTTCAATTACAAATTTAATTAATGCATTATTTTTTTTAATGCGCATCATCAGCATGGAAGCATGTCCTCTGGAATGGTGGCCGAAGCATGAAGGGGCATACGAATGTTTATCATATCTGGGACATATGTAACCGGCATTGCAGGGTATTTAACTCCCATGCTATCGCCTCTTCTCACTTTATGGTGACGTGAATATAAGAAGCAGGCAGCAGTATCTCCTGTAAATGAAAACAAACTTTTGTCTTAGCAATTGGCTGAACAAGAAGTAGGACTGAGTGGACTTGTAGGCTCTAAAGTTTAACATTTTGTTTTTTAATGCAGTTATGTAATCAAAATAATCTACATTTGTAAGTTACACTTTCATGATAGAGATTGCACTACAGTACTTGTATGAGGTGACTTGAAAAAATCTATTTTTGTTTATCATTTTTACAGTGCAAATATTGGTAATCAAAAATAAAGTGAGCACGGTACACTTTGTATTCTGTGCTGCAGTAGAAATCAATATACTTGAAAATGTAGAAAAAATCCACAAATATTTTAATAAATTTCTATTGGTATTCTATTGTATAACAGTGCAATTAATCGCGATTAGCTTTTTAAATTGCGATTAAATTTTTTGAGTTAATCGTGAGAGTTAACTGCGATTAATTGACAGCCTAATAAAAACCTACAAAACTACTGCTCAGTGTCTTAGCTTTTTTTTTTTTTTTTTTTTTTTTAAAAGCCAGGCAGTTGAGTTGCTGGCAAAAAACCAAACAATTCTGTAATGCCATCTGTCAGTTGCTTGAATAAGAGGTTTCCAGGATATTGGCATCTGGCCAGGGCATGATGCGGAGATGTCACTTTTTCTGGTGGATAACAACCTCCTGCCCATATATGTCAAAAAATATTCATATTTACGTGCTGGGCCTTTCTTCGCATATCATTCCTTCTGGACCAAGCCTCTAAAACTCTCATCTGTGGAGTCCTGAAAGGTCCAGACCTCTCTCCCAAGATTATTCCACATTTGTATGAACTCATTAGGAGAACTGGCGAGCCAATATGAGCACAAGTGCCAGCCATTCGCAGAAAACACAGTTAAATATAGGCAGCACCATTACCAGCTTTTTAAATGTGTAGCCAAACTCAGCATCTGAATGAATAACAGCTGGCTAAAGCCGATCACAGGCAACACGAGAGGACAGTTGTAAGAGGATCAGGAGAACTTTGAATACATTGTTGCCTCTGGAATGTCCAGTATCAAGGGCATTTAGATTTAGTCTGCGCCTTGGATTTCTTTTGGACTTTAGAATGCTATTGGATGCCCAGGTAGTTATAAAAAAAAAAATACCCACTTCCATCTATGACTGGCCAGAAAAACGCGCCTCATTCTATCAGACACAGACTTGGCCACCGTGATCTATGAATTTGTAACGTTCAGGCTTGATTATTGCAATTCACTAGATCTAGGAAGCCACACCGTCTTGACAAAGCTGCAGCTGGTAGAAAATGCCACAGGTCAGCATGAAGACTTCACCCTGGTACCTTGTTTTTCTGTACTGGCTCCCCATTTGATGGGAGAGTCCAGTTCCAGGTTTGTCCTGATAATCAAAAGCCTCTGTGGGATTTGCTCTAGGTACTTCTGAAATCTTCTCTCCCTCCGTGACCAAGAGCTCCCATGACAACTGTTTTCCATTTGAACAGTGATGGAGAGGCTTGTGAAGTGTGAGACGCAGAACTTTTATGGGAGCTGGATGTAGACTTGGATACTCACTCCAGGAAGAGGAATGAACTATTGATCTTGCCACTTTCAGAACTAAATGCAAAGCTTATTTCTTTACATAAATGCTCTCTTGTAAACAAAAACCTGCAAACTAATCTAGCTCTTTCTTCCTGTGTGTGTGTGTGTGTGTGTGTGTGTGTGTGAGAGAGAGAGAGAGTTATTACCATCAGATGTAGGAACCTTAGTCATTGACCAGGATCCCATTGTGCTTGTAATATGCTCAGATATTATGACAGTGAAGGCCATGTGAGTACCTAGGGCTCGTCTAAACTAATGCTGTAAGTTGATCTAAGTTACGCTAGTTCAGTTACATAGATTATGTAACTGAAGTCAACCTAATTTAGGTCAATTTGCAGTGGTGTCTACACCACACTATGCTGATGGGAGATGCTGTTCCGTCGACATAGCTTCCGCCTCTCGGGGAAGTGAAGTACAGACATTGATGGGAGAGCGCTGTCCCATTGACTTTAATGTTTCTTCACCAGACCCGCTAAATTGACACTGCTGCATCGATCTCAGCTGTGATAATTTAGCTGGTAGTGTAGACGTGGCCCTATATAGGTGCTGCCTTTGTCAGCTTTATAGGTGAGCAGATGGACATATTTATTTAGATAGGAGTTGTGCTACATAGGAGTTGCTCAAAGGGGCAGGTGTCAATTGTGCAGAGGTGAAGTCCCATGATATGTTTTATCTTCTGATCATCCAGTGCTTCCTGTGTCTAAATTGTATTTTCTGTGTGAACTGTAAGCTCCTTGTAGCAGGGACCATGTCTCCTGTTTTATTACCAGGGCCCCTGAGTGCATTTTATAAGGGTTATGTTGGGTTCATTAACATTCCAAATAAAGGGAACAAAACATGCTCCCTTATGGCCTCCAGTTTTAAGACAGAACACAGTAATTCCTAAAGGGCCCAAACATGAGCCCAGGATTTTGTAGGGTGCCCTTGCACTAGAAAAATGTTTACCTGTATTCCAGCAATGATGCATTTGTCCTGGCTGTAAGTGCTGATGTAGTCAGGGTTTGGGCATGTTTTACCCCAGCATCCTTCAAACTTACTCTGAGCAGATTTCATGAAATGGCGGTATATCTCAGTCTTGCCTCCATTAGCATGTACACACTTTCTAGAACCAATGCAGCTGCACAGTTGCTGACTGTACCTGTATTCCAGATAGAGTGTCTTTGTACAAATTAAGCCATCACTGAATCCACAGGAAAATGCTGGACAAAAGAGATTCAAGTACATGTTTAAGATTATTTATGCAGAGAGGGAATTCTGAAAGTACAGGCTGGCTACGGATCAGGCCTGAAATTCAGCTCCTCTGACTACCATCAATTTGTATGAAGCCAAATGCACACGTTGCATTCAACTTAAAAAAAATGGAACTTGAATCACTATATTAGTCACTAATCTCATATTTATACTTTTGAAAAACTGCCCAGAAAAATGTTCACTTTGGCTTTTCATGTGATTTCAGAATGATACATACTTGACATATTAGGTTAGATCAGTGGTCCCTTTAGTTTGGTATTCAACAGTGGTCAGGGCCAGATGCTTCAGAGGAGGATGTAAAGGAATTTCACGGGTATTGATGTATGTGAACTGAGTGGAAAAGAGACTCATTATTGTTGTGCTGCTCTGTATGTGGATGGTAACCATTAACTCAGAGTAAAGATACATGGGATACGTCATGATCAGAAGTTTTAAATCTCAAATCCAAATCCATAATCAAATCCAATCCAGATCCAATTGTATACTGGACGTGGAAATGTTAATCATATAGAGTAATCACAGGCCTACTTACCTCTAACACAGTGCCAGCTGATATATTTGTTGTACCTTGAAATAGTATACTGACTAATGTGCTATTAAGTAAACCACTGTTGTGAACCGGTAGCTCTTTACTATGTAACTTTTAGCGATTTATAAATGCATCAGTCTAAACGTTTCAATGCTGTGGCTAATGTTTTCTAGTTCATTGTTACTGTGCAACAACACTGTAAACAGGCTTTATCAGTAACATGAATAGAAATTCAGGGCATATTGGCTGCCTTACTGAGTTTTGTTCAGATGCAGGGAACATTTAAAAACTGAACTTATCACAAATAATACTGGGTTTCAGCCTCTTCAGCACAGTCCAACTGGTGACAGGAAAGGGAATGATAAAAAAATAAAAACAACCCCCCCACCCCGAAACACACAGAAACCCCTGAAAGCCAATCAAACAAACAAAAACCCCATGTTAATTATAGCTGTAGTTAAAAATAATCTTTTTTTCATATGTCAAGAAGGAATAGGTACTTCCAACTCTATCTCAATGAAATCCAGTGAGGAAAAACTGATCTTTTGGGGATTGTTATAGGAAAATCCTACTAGGCTCTTTATAGATTATTCTGGTGCAAGATGATGATTCTGATAGAAGGCAAAATTTGATGCCCACTGAGTTATTTCAGAGAATATAGCCAATCAATAAGGCCAGCTGTTTGATCATATAAAATTGTCTCATGTTAGATACCCTCAAAAGTAATCTAATGAGCTACACTGAAGCTTAACCTTTTTATTGTAACAGTTCATAAAAACATAACTTTTTTTCTTGGAGAAATGTATGGACGTATTCTACAGTCTACAATGGAAGTTTTAGTCTAGATGGTAACCCTAGCCATATGTAAATTAGGTGACTCACTTTTTATGTGTCTAATTGCGATCCCTTGCTGTTAAAGCCAACTCCTGCCCAACTTATTCATGCAAGTAGAGCCGTTGATTCATGTGACAAAAGGGGCTGGATTTGGACCGTGGCTTCTATCTTCTAGAACATGTTCAAAGCATGAATCTAGAAGAAATATGGGAAACAATTTATTTACTACAATTTCCAATATTCCATCTGACAATTTTTGGTTTGTCATAATCACAGGGTTATCCTATTTTTTGTTTTTTAAAAAACACAAACGAATATTTTTCCTCTGTGTGGTAGACATATATAAACAATGAGGGTGTGACAATATAGAGAATTATCAAACACAAGGTGAATAGAATATTTTTTTCCAGTTCAAGTAATGTTAGGTATTACTTGTAATAACAGTAGGTTAAAAATGCAGACAGAAGAGTGATGTTTAAATTGACAGTGATCCTCTTAAAATCAGTAGAGTATGTACCAATAAAAAACATAAATGTTGAGTTTTTGCTATGGGAATTTTAAGCATTTTTTGTATGAAGTTGTTTTTAGATATCAGGCATGCATAAAATTCCTAACCTATAATAAATTCATTGTTTTTGGACAGCATGATGCCTTGATAAGCTGCCAGTATCAAACTTCTGGGGATATTTTGGACTTTGGGTTATTCCATCAGTGCAAATGAAAAGTAAGCAATAGCAGCTAAACATTTTCTTGGACTTTTCTACAATAAACTAGGAAATAATTTAATTGGCAACACTAGCCCAAGATGTCCTTGAAGAAAGGCAGATTTTAGTTAAGAATTCCCTCAAGGCTTCTTACGATGCCTCCGATATGGGCTGCATGACTAAAGAGTTTTAGGTTATCTCAAGATCTCAATGAAAGCTGATTGCCATCTGATGGCATACAATATGAAAGTGAAATATACAGAGGCAGTCCACATTTTACACCCTAAAGGGAAGAAGCGCTGACACTGTACATAAAACACTTCTTTATGAAGTCCCGGAATTTTAAAATATTTATTATAGCAGTGCATTATGGTTGAATTGCATAGACAAAAATGTGTTGTCATTTGCTTCTTTCTCTACTCTTGGTATATCTGATAATTCAGTCTTAAATGAAATCCTGGTTTGATTCTTAGTAACATTATAGTACTGTTGATAGTATTTTTGAAGTAATTGATGCCACTGAAAAATACAAGAAAAAGGAACAAAAATGTTTGATGGGCTGGGATATGATCTAGAAGTTAGGATAGAGGACTAGTAGTTGGGAGACCAACCCTTGGCAAGTCATTTATTCACTCATCATCCCATGCTAATTAGGGATGCTCATACCTCGAAGAGTGGTGTAGTTCTTAATTATTTTTGAAAAATTCTTTGAGATCATTTGGTTTAGAGATGGTATGCAAATTGATATTTTTATTCTTTTACACGGTTGACTTAACTGAGAAAAAGCAGAGTATCATTGAAACAACACATAGACTTCACAATAATAAAGCATGCATGAAATGGAAGGAAAGCTACAGGTCTTGGCATATAAAACAAATTCACTGGAAACTATTTAAAATTGGCTCTTTCATTTCCTTAAAATGTACTGTGCGTATAGTTGTCATTGGTTGTCTATTTAGAAAGCTTATACAGTTTTACCACCAATACCAATATTGGTTTGTTTTAATGGTTTCTGTTTTCATTTTGAATTGTTTTAGGGAAATTTCTGATTTTTTTTTCTCCATTTTTCTTCCCAGTAGTGTTTGTGTTACAATAGCCCATGAGCTATTGGCAAAATTGCAAATAAAGCATTTAGTGAACAAGTACAGGCGGCTTCAGTCAGTTAGACACCATATATTGTGTTGATCTTGACTAAATGTCTGTTGATCAAAACAGAAGTGCTCAAGATGTATACAAAACCTTAAAGAATGTTGAAGATAAGCCAATTATCAGAGAACAAAAACAAGCAATACAATTGTGTACTCAGGATGCATAAAAACAGGTAGAAGAAAACATAGAAAGGGGTGGTGGGAAGGACTGACTTTCACAGGGCTGGAGTTGGGGGCATACCTGAGAGACGTTTTATGCTCCAGAATCTAATCTTAATTGAAAATTTAAAAATAACAGCTGGATTCTCTGGTCCTACAAATTCAGTTTGTGTTGTATAAGTAGCATCAAGTGAATCTAAAGTTTCTGGAGATTGCCTGTGGAGAATTCCACTTGTGTAGGAGGAATTTCTGGCAGAAACAGCTGTGCTGCGTCCTCTGCATCAGAACCCCCCCACTTCCAGCGTAAGAAGAGATAGAAAAAGGTCCTCTGGGGGTAGGAGGCTGGGAGAAGTCTCTTGCCTCTTGTAAAACACCACGAAAAACTGTAATTTGCCTTTCTGTTTTAATGTTTAAAATTCATAGAAGAGGACTTGGAAGAAGAGCCCATCCCCCAGAGTCCATCTGGAAGTCAGTCCCAATTCTCTCCTGAGAATATATTCTCTACTGCTACTATTTTTATCACCAGTTTTGGGGATCTTGAGAACTTTCCAAATTTGCTAACCCACACGGCTACAGCCTTAGATTTAGAATGGACAGCTGTCCAAGGCGAAAACCTCAATGTCTAATACTTCAGAACTACAATTACCAGGCACAACAGATGTACTAATCGATAAGGAACCACTTGAGCTAGCCAAGGACTTTTGATTGACTCTGGTATCTATTCCTGCAACTTCCAGAAAGCTGAAAAACTGTCATGCTCGAATGCCTGAATTCAGATATTTCTGCTTCAAATTCTTTGGTAGTAGCTGCAGGTGGTAAAGCTGGGGCAGACAGAACACATGAATGTGCCCCTTATTATATAAAAAAACAAAGAAATTGCAACTCTGTGATGGTAGGGCTCATTCCTCAGTGATATACTGCAAGTGAATGGCTGATTATCAGGCTGTCTTGGCCTGATGGTTATATCCAGCAGGACAAGTTGTCAACCCCAATAGATCATCATCTCGAAATTTAAGAAAGAAACCCAAGATGTTCTTGTAGAAAGGCAGATTTTAATTAAGAATTCCCTCAAGGCTTCTTATGATGCCTCAGCTATGGGCTGCATGACTAAAGAGGTACAGGTTATCTCAAGATCTCAATGAAAGTTGATGATTTGCCTTTTGAGGTCACTCTTCTTGGGCAGGAAAAAAAGAACTAAAAAATGTTTATAAAATTCAAGGCTTTCAGTTCCATTCTGTGTTGAGTTTGTATCAACCATTGTCAAGGAAACAAGCTGCCTTTTTACTGGTTAAACCAGTGACAATTTTGTCAGCATACGGACTGCTAGAGGTTCAGAAGTCAGAACTCTCTATTCAGCTGAGAACAGGGAACTTCAAGTTCCACAAATGGGTCTTACCTGACCGTGATATCAAGCTCAGGATCTTCAGCAAAACATAACTTACGGGAGTTTCAAACTGAAACTTACTCTTTATCTAATTCCTTTTGGGAACATGTGTTCTTTTTTTGGTGGCAAGGAATGGAACTACACTGGACAAATAGGTTTCCAAAATTTATACAAAGAGGTTATTCTATTCAATTCGATGCCATGCTGTCCCAACCATGCTCTGTATTCTGTGGTTTCAGGAATTTCTCCCACAAAACAGCACTTTTTTAATTGAGAGCAACATTAGTTTCACCTCAGTGTTATTAAGGGGAGGGATTATATTTCCTGATGTTCACAAGAACAGGGGGACTTCAATCCATTTGAGATCTTCCTAGATATAGAATTATTTTAAATGACTTTGTTCAAAGTTCAGAATGGCAACCCTTACTTCCTTTATTAAACTGATACACTCAGTGTCTGGGGAAAGTGGTTTAAATATAAAGACTCCTCGGAATATATCACAGGAATTAGGTGGTGTCTGCAGAATAGGGAGAGAACAGAAATGGGCCTTGTGTACATAAATCAGTGCAACTTTTTCTTTAACTAAATCAGTTTAAAAACAATTTATGTAGTGTAAACACCTGTGTGGACACTAAGTGTCTTACTTCAGTTTATTTTAAACTGATAACAAATTAGGGTAAAGAGAAATATCTTGTCACCAGTTTAACTATATTGGTTTAAAATTAATTAAGCCAGTGTAACTCTCTCATATAGTCTAGGTCAGCGGTTCTCAACCAGGGGTCTGGGGCCCCCTGGCGGGCTGTGAGCAGGTTTCAGGGGGTTGGTCCTCCAAGCATTGTCAGCATAGGGGGCCTACTGCATGGGGCTGAAGCCGGGGGCCCTGAGCCCTGCCACCTGGCGCTGAATCCGAAATCTGAACAATTTAGCTTTGTGGGGGCCCCTGTGGTGTGGGGCCCCAGGCAATTGCCCTGCTTGCTACCCCCTAATGCTGGCCCTGGCTTTCATAAACAGAAAACTAGTTGGAGCACAGGTGGGATGTGAAGTTTTTATAGGTTGTTGGGGGGGGAGGAGGGAGGCTCAGAAAGAAAAAGGTTGAGAACCGCTGGTCTAGGTCATGGTCATCTGATTTCCTCCATCCCCCTCCTCCCCGGTGTATATAAAGTACTTGGGATTATATAGTCTAACCTGTATCTGTGAAACTTGTGTTGAGACTACCAAATATTTGCTGTATATTTGTATTTACTTGATTTTTTTCCTAGTGCAATTTTTTGTCAGTAAATGGCTGTTTTTAATTGATAAGTGGTGACATCTAATTTATATGTCCAAGAGCAGTAACTATCAGGTGTCTACCAACATCATACTATTTGCCAGTCATCAGATGGCAAGGAAAAAGAGTATTTTACTGGAATGCTACTTTGAAACGAAGACACTTGCCTCCAGGATGACCATTTTCTAGGAAGTGGAAAAAGTTGAACTACATTTCATCATCTGAGACATTGGTGTGTCACCCTGCTCCCCAAGCCAATCCTGATGATTTAAGGAAGGGATTCTAACCTGGGTTGCTGGTTCTGTAGAAGTTGGTTGTATCTATTGGCTACAAGTGGCTAGGTGTTCTTCCACTGGAAAAAGTAGGGCGGGGGAAGGGACAGGATTTTTTTGTACTACAGAATTATTGTACATTTAGGCTTGGCAGAATTAGATTTTTTTTTAAATATTTTTCAAGGATAATGTGTATTCATTTTTTTATTATTGATTTAAATGTTCACAGTTGCAGGAAATGGGACAGTCAGACAATGGGTGGTCAGGCAATTATTTAATGACAGTAGACTTTGAGATTCAAAGAGTTAAAGCTTTATAAGAATTAAAATGTAAATTGTCAACATCACATGTCAAACTATACAAAGTAAATATCCTTAAATCAAACTCTAATAAGCTCTCAAGCAACAGTTTTTTTAATTTTTGCCTATCTGTAAATTTTGATGATTGATGGAAATATGCTTGTTGGTTTTTGTATACAGTGAAATTGACGTTTACTGACATTTACCAATAAAAATCTAAGCCTTCCAAGCCTTTGTGTATTGTAAGTAGATCATTTTAAATAGACTCCAAAGCTCATTTTAATATTTTTTTATTTTATTTATGTTTGTTCTGATTTATACACAGTATTAAATGTGTCACGCCGGAGTTCAAAGCCTCTTCTAGCCATATTTATGAAATAATTTTGAATCAAAATTATCAGCCCAGTCTAGTTCATTTTTATTTTAAACTGAATCTTTACAATACTTCACTCTTGTGATTGTAATCACCTTATCAAAACTTCCTCTGAATCTCTATAAGCAATTCATGTTTCTTGGTAACTTTGCTTTGGATGAAAGTTGAAGTTTGGTGCCTTAGTTGAAGTAGAAAAGCCTCTAAGAGATTGTGCCACTCTGATGGTCATAAATCATAGATGTGGTAATAATTCAGTCTTTAGAGGCACCATTCAATAATGTTAATAATTTATCTGGAACATTATAGGATTTTCCAAGTAATTTATTTTATGGAAATGCATGATTTTTATAAGAGACACAGACATATTTCAGTACACTCACTCCCCCCCCCCAAACAATAGCAAACACATGGCAACAATAACACACCAAAAAAGAAAAATATAATTAGTCTAGACAGTCTGCATCAGCCTTCCCCCCCTCACATCCCTTTCCATAATCCTGCCCATAAAGGGCTTGAAAATGCAGGAAACCACCTCTTCTTTTTGTTAATCTCTGCCATTGAAGACGCAATAGGGAAATAAAACAAAGTTGATTTATGCTCAGAGAAAAAAATCTCCATCAGTGACTTCCTGCTGTTTCCCATAAAAGAATAAGAAATTCAGAAGAAAACTGAGGGGCTGCAATATTTCACCTCTTTGTGCTCCATAAAAGCATGGCCAGCCATCAAGAAATCTTATTTTTTTTAATTTCAATTACTATTTTAGTTTAGGGACCAGTTCATTTCAAAGCTCATTTTAATATTTTTTTTATTTTATTTATGTTTATTCTGATTTATACACAGTATTAAATGTGTCACGCTGGAGTTCAAAGCCTCTTCTAGCCATATTTATGAAATAATTTTGAAACAAAATCAGCAGACTCTTCCTGCTCCCAAAACCAGTAGTTATTACCTAGATGACAAAAGTCAAAGCTAAACTACTGCTTGCCCTACCTTAATGGCTGTCACTACACCCCCTTCTCCAGATGCCCATGTGGCCAGGAGGTCGACAAATTCAGGACTTTGAAGCTGAGGGAGGAGATAATTCCAAAGGAGAGTTCTTCAGAGAATATGCCCTGTTAGGATCCCTCTGTCATTTAAACCAAGGGGAGACTCCAACTTGATTTCAATTACAGCAGCTTATTATGGGAGTGATGGGTTGATTTGCCTACAGAGCTCAGTAGGAGTGAATAAAGCTGCTCTTGGGCAGCACAGTTCCTTTCTTGCTGAGGGTTTATGGAGGGTAGTTGGGGGCAATAGCTCTTCCTTCCTGAAAATAACCATCTTGGGTTCCATTTTGTTTCCCCCTCTTGTTCAACAAGAAAATTAGTGCAGAAACCTATGCTATGGTGCCCTCGCATAGTGGTCAACTGCCTTATTGGGTGAGACTGGAGCACAGATGAGAACTAACTTGCTGAGGTTGAATCTGTCAGCCTGAAGTCAAAGGAGATGTAGTTAGGTGCTCCCTGTGTTTCTGGCACCTCAGTCTGTTTTCTCACCAGCTCCCCTGAGTCTTCATGTACATGTTGAATAAGATAAAGGAAGAAGGAGAGGGCCTAGTTTGATGCTGCAGGATGCAGGTTCTGAGGGTAGAGGAAATACTGGCCATCGTGACCTGGTGAGAGGAAGGACTCTGGTCATTTCAGACTTGTCTTCAAAACATGCCACTCATCTGGTCCAAGCTACCAGAGAGACTGCTTCACTGTCTGTGATCACGATCTCCTTTGCCACTGTGGTCTATTGGAACAATGAAAGTGTCAGTCTCAAGAACGAGACCTGTGAACGCAGGAGACAGAACATTCTATTGTGGAATTATCTGCCAGGCTGTATTTAATGTGTTTGTAAACACTTTGTCAGCTGCCCTCAAACTCTAGTATTGTGTGTACGCACAAAACAGAGGGCCTTTGAAAATTTTGCCCAGGATGTCTGCTGGCAGAGTGATCAGCTGGTATCTGGCAATTCTGTGATGGACTGACAGATTGAGTTGCATGATGTTGATACCTGTTCCTATTAATAGTAATGTGGATATTAACAACATCCAGATAATAGCAACAGTTTGCCGGGAACCAATCCCATCCCTTTGACTTTAATGACAATATCCAAATGCCATTAACAAGGGTGTCCTGCTTATTAAGCACACTTTTTGGAAGAAAAGCCCTAGCTACAGGCAGGTTTGTGGCGTTGTAGCCAGGAAAGGAAGTGCTAGGATGTGCCTTCTGTGGCTGCAGTCCCACAAACCTTCCTGCGCATAGGGACTCTACAGGAGGTAAGGGCTGCTAGGGGAGGCTGTGGGCTGGGTGGTAATGGGAAGAGGGGAGTGCAACCTGGATTCTGGAGCTGCATGGTACCTCTCCCTGTGCTCTGTAGTCTGTGCCCTGTCTTGGGGCTGCGGCCAGGGAAAGAAGCACTGGGACATGCTGAGCCCCAGGAGAGCACAGTGAAAGGCAACATTCAGCTCCTTGGGTCTCCAGTGTCCCCTCTCCCTGTAGAAAGCCCCAGCATCAAGGCGGCAGCCCTCCTCCCCTCTGCTTTTGTGGGGCTGCAGCCAGAGACGGCCCATCCCAGTGCATTGTTACCTGATGGCAGCCTCACAAACCCGCCTTCTGCTTATTGGCAACTGCTGGATAATGGCAACTTTTTGCTGGCAACGGAGGAGTTGCTAATGAGCAGAGTCTACTGTACTGTGAGGAAAATATAGGCACATTTGGTTTAGTACACAGCCAGCAAAGGAAGTGCACTGGTCAGTTATGGCTGGGCCTCGTTAGTCCTATACTAATTTTTTGTCCAAGGAAAGTCTAATGGCTAATAGTGAACAGCAAAACTTTTCATACAGTTCAAGCTTGTTCCAGTTCCAATGAAGTCAGTTATTAAATTTGGAAAAGTACAGAAACGAATTTGGCAGTATCACATGTATCTAGCTTTTCATCTACTGTAGAAGATAAGAAAACATCAAATACTGTGCTAAGTGTTGCTCCAAGATAATTTTCCTAAAGGAGGTTTGGTATTTCTTAACCTTCATAAATGCTTAGGACGTCAGTTTTACAGCTTATGTGAGAGACTACATTTCCATGTACACTGTGCCCTCTGGCACCATGCTAAGGCATTGATTTTAGTACAGACTCAGAGCAAACAGCAACATCTACTCCTGTCCCAAGCATCATTTCTTGAAGAGACAGCCATTCTTCAGATCTGTCCCATTGACCCTGGCAGTACTTAATTTCTGGAGCACATGTAGCATGACATATCAAACTATAAAATATGGTTTAAAAACTTCTGCTGAAACATTTTTCTGAGGGGGAAAAAAAATGAAAAACTTTCTCTAAAGTTTTTCTGTTTCGGTGTTTTTGTTTTTGTGTTTGATCAACTGTAACTATGCATCACAATAACTTAAAGGCATAGGTCAGGTCTACACTTACAAACTTTTGTTGATATAGTCTATTAGGAGTTTAATTTTTTATACCAGTATATGCCCTATTGTACATGCAGTTATCCCACAAAAAAGGTAAGGAATAGACTAAGATGTATATTTTCTTCTACATGGAAGAGGAGTTTGTATCGACATTAATTTTTGCAACACTTTTGCATTTTTCACCTATGCAATTATGGGATATACATTTTTCTCTCAACTGAGAGTGTTAAACTGTCATACTACTCATCATCTGCTCAACAATTTTTTTTTAAATGGACTGGTACATAAAACAACAAAAAGGGATAAGGGGGAATAAAATAAAATCATATATGGGGGAAGGGAGTAAAGCCTCTTCTACTGTGGGTGGTAGGGGGAAGGAGAAAGCTGGGGAAGAGTTCTTTGAATATTAACCTGATCCTGCATAAGTAATTAGTTTTATGTGCAGTGTAGTGTGTTAACATTTTAACACAATCAAAAACCACACCTGTGACGGTGGATGGGGGTGGGAATCTTTTAAACAAAACAAAACAAAAACCCACCCTGAAATGTTCTGGTAACTTCATCTCTCTCTCTCTCTACACACAGACACACATACACACACATCTCCCTGGAAAACTTTGAACTTGACTAGCCCTTGTTTTGGATGGTAGGAAAAGAGTAACAACATGTAAACTTCCTTTTAAGGGGATATAACAATTCTGAGGCAACCACCAAAATCAATCAAATCACTCCTCTAACTTTCAGAGGGGTAGCCGTATTAGTCTCTATCAGCAAAAACAACGAGGAGTCCTTGTGGCACCATAGAGACTAACCAATGTATTTGGGCATAAGCTTTTGTGGGCTATAACCCACTTCATCGGATGCATGGAGTGGAAAATACAGTAAGCAGGTATAAATATACAACACATGAAAAGATGGGAGTTGCCTTACCAGGTGGGGGGCGGGAAGTGCTAATGAGGCCAATTCAATTAGGGTAGATGTGGCCCATTCCCAACAGTTGACAAGAAGGGGTGAATATCAACAGAGGGAAAATTACATTTTGTAGTCACCCAGCTACTCCCTGTCTTTATTCAGGCTTGGGTCCCTACAAAAAATTTTCCCTCTGTTGATACTCACACCTTCTTGTCAACTTGCCAAATAATATGGAATTCAGGATAAAATCATGACAGTTGACAACAAAGAAACTGGAATCAAATAATCACAAATCAGGAGAGAGGTCCTGGTATCAAACGCCAGTCATGGGTGAACTCTCAGAAAAATGTATCCTTTTTATGTCCTGAGTTTGTTCTGTGTACATATTTCCAATGTGTACATAGTTGAAGTATATATTGGCACTATACTGTCTGCCCAACCAAGAAACCACAGAGACCAAATGTAATTGGATATGTTTGAAAAGAGGCCTCCTGAAAAATCCAGAGCTATTCCAGTGGTGCTCTTGTGAATCCAGCATGCATGTGGCATGTGCATAAATTAACATGAGTGGCTGCAGGTGGAAGTTATATTAATTTTCTCTGTGCACTGACTGGCTAATCTAAACATTCCAATGTAGAAATCAAAACCCTTAGTTAATACTTCAAGGTAAGAGGATCAGTGAGCCTCTGATAGCCATAAGAATGAAAAAAGAGCCAAGCAGATTTTGAGAAGGGCTGATACAGAATATTATAAACAAAAGTAAGGGACCGTTCAAATACTCATTTAGCTTGAGGTATCCAAGCACATTTTCTTATTTATTTACTTTTTAAAGAAAGTAATCTTTCAGTGGGGGGAAGGTTCAAATTGGTGGCAAGAGAAGAGCAAAGTGAAAATTCTGCTTTTTCAGCAACTTTTACAGATACTTCAATCTGTTTTCATTTGCAAAATCCTGATGGTATGATCTTGAAAGAATTATGCCTGTTGTTCTTGGCGTTTAATGATCTTACTCCATGCAGCGTGAAGGACCTGCTGCTTGTCCCAAAAATTATGAAATCGAATGAAGATTGATACTGGATGTTTTCCAGTATCATTCTTTAAATCTTATGTTCTCTGAGCCTGCCTTACCCCCTCCTGTTTTTTCCGTTAAAGAACTATGGGTGAAATCCTGACCCCATTGAAGTCAATGATAAAATTCCTCTTGACTTCAGTGGGGTCAGGATTTTGCTCTGTATCTCTTGACATTTTGCATACACAGTGGACTAAAAGCCCCAGATAAACACATTCAAACAGTAATATCTATCCCATGCATATAGTTCCATTTAGAAAGATACCTTCTTATCAGCCTATCTGTGTCCTGGATTATTCAAAGTTCTGAAACACTCAGACATATTTTAACAGAGTGATCTTGTCCAGCTTTCACAACACTGAGGATTTCTATTTTACTATAGTAAAGGCTTCTTGTGCTTCTAGGGGTAGTGTATGTTTGATGGGCGAGAACAAGGGCACAAATAAACATAATGTGGTTTATAATTAATTAAAAGATTCTTTAACCCCAGGTGGATATGTCGTATGATAGGAGTTTTTCACTTTATGTATGGGTGCCAGCACTACTCAACTTTATTTTATGGTGAACTCACCCATGCCACAAATGAATTCTATGAAGGGTACCCTGCCCCTGGATATGAATGCGTTTCTGTACCATTGTGTGTCAGTCTTCTAAATCTTTTCCGTTTTCTTCTTTTGTGAAGTAAGTGCTGTGACCTTCCCAGCAAGGGGAATGATGATCTCATTCATTCCCAACACCTTTCTTTTAATTTAGTGATATCACTTTCTTGCTACTGACCTTTTTTTTTTATTATTATTATTTTTAACACAAAAATGTCTACTGCTGAGTAGTTGTTGATATTGTAGGATCTAAGGAGGTTTATTGCTCTAGTGACAAAGTTCTGTATTAATTCATAGGAGGGAAAAAAAGGTGAAATGGTAGCTGAAAGCGGCTTGAAGAGCTGTTTTGTTCCTGTCTCTGAATGTAGCAGTTCTGACATGCATCCTTTTCACAGGAGAAGTCATTTACTCAGGTGTTTGTTGCATGGTTGTTTCTAGAGACATTCCTCCAGCTTCTAACATTTTGAAAATATTCTAGGCAAAACATTAAAAAAAAAAAAAAAAAAAAAATTAAAAGATTTATTTAGCTGCATAGCAGTGTTACTGGGGTCACCATTCTCTAGTGCATTATGTACCCATCATAGCATTATGAATTGTCTTTTATGCTGTTCACCTTTCTGTTGTAGCTTCTCTGACAATCGGTCTAAACTTCACCCAGTCATTTTGTATATTGATTTGCCTTGTTAACTTTAGGCAGATAAATGTTGAAGTACTTTCTTACTACAGTCTCTCTTCTTGTTTAGGGCTCTGTCTGTGACGCATTTTTTTTATTCGTCCTAACCCACCTAACTTGGGAGATTGAATTGGTTCTTAACGTTGCTTGACATTGATTAGTTCTCCGCTTTCTGTCCCGCACAATGAAACTGTTCAAAGCTGATTTAACTGGGTGTTTTTGCACACTCTTGGAGTTCCACAAATTTGAGAAGCGAATCTTGTGGTTGCTTTTGAATCTGGCTCCCTGTGTTAAAAGCCACCCAAAGGTGGCTGGAGCAGCAGTAACAAACACTGTCCTGGGATCCTTTTAGCAATTCTGCATGGAGGGAAATTGCTAGAAGAACAATCTGGATTCATGGGTTCTGGTCTGATGCTGGTTTGTCATGTGACCTTGTACAAATCACAAGTCTCCTCTCTGTGCCTTACTTTACTCCTGTGTGAACGTCTATATAATAGTACTAAGGATGTGTGTCTGTCATGGCCATGACTTCCATGAAGAAAGTGACTTTTGGGATTTTTTCATTAAAGGTCATTACTGTAATAGCCTAGCTAGCCTGCCACACAGATCCATGAATATCTACATATTTGGTGCTCTATGGGTGAGTGCTGTGCCTCTTGAGAGGTTAAAGTGGCCGCTCCATGATTTGGCAAGTGACCTGATATAATTTGGACACCCCAGATGACATCTCTAAATTATAGTGGTACTATGGGCCACAGTGCTGTCTGAAAACTATGAAGTGATGCATGCTGTGGCCCCACCTCCAGGATGCTTCCCTCAACACCAGTGCCAGGTTTAGTAAAGGAGACCTTGAAAATCAGCCTTACTGCTGTCCTGCACAGCCCTGTGGCACGGAATCCTCCCCCAGCTGGAACTAGGATTTTAAGTGAGCCTCCTAGTGCAGGTAAACAGACTTGCACTAGCGAGCTTGAACTAGCATGCAAAAAATAGTGGTGTGGATGTTGTGGGTCCATCAGAGACTTGGGCTTGGACCCAGGGGAGCTACTGCCTAAGCTGCAATGTCTGCGCTGCTATTTTTAGTGTGCTAGCATGAGACCCGCTAGTGCACATCTGTCTATGGAGGGCTAGGGGGCCTTGCCCCCAGCTGCAGTGTAGACCTTAAGAGCACCTTGTAGGCCCTTTCAGTCCCTGTACGTCAGGTAAAGGAGCTAAAGCAAGGGCAAGAAGCTCATTCTTTGTTTAATATTTTAACTTATCTGAACGTTTTAAAGTATTTTATTGTAAATTAAAGTATTTGTGATTTTCCTATGAGAAACCACTTAATGTTTTTTGTAAACTAAAATGATGGCTCTTCTATTTTAACATGACAAACAGCAAGCATTTAAGAGTAGCTTGCCTCACATGTGTGCTGAGGCTTAAAATTAACAGCAGTAAAGGGGCTTTGAGATACACGAATGAAAATGTAAAGTATTACCATCTGTCTACACTTTCCCACATTCTACTTCAGGTTTTCCTTCTCCCCCCAAAACAAGTATAGTTGTAATGCACTGGAATACAGTGATTATTGTATGTACTGTGGACTGTAACTGGACTAGTTGTGGCAGAAATTTTTAAACCAAACAATGACAGATTACCTGTTTAAGCACCTCATCTTCTATAGAGACAATATAAACTGTTCTGTGAGTGCTCAGCCAAGAAAAGTTCTACATTGACATTTAAAATAAAGAATAAAATAAATACTGGGTCAGACCAATGATCCATCTAGCCCACTATCCTGTTTTCTGACAGCGGCCAATGCCAGATGCTTCGGCGGGAATGAACAGAACAGGGCAATTATCAAGTGATCCGTCCCCAGGCCCAGCATGTGGGAATAGAATGGATTTTTCTTCAAATCTTTCAGCTTATTTTAGGAGTTCATAGTATCCAAACCAAAAAATGAAATACAGTGTTAAATAGTTATGAAAGTTACATTTCCCCCCCCTCTGTTTATAGGCAAAATATAATGTGATGCATAGTGAATTTCAATGAGAGATGGAAAACGTGAGGTATTAACTTCCAAACATTTATTTTTGGGTCCACTTTATACATTGCAGATCATTTTTTAAGTTGTGCGATATGTTCCGTACTTCATGTCATCTATTATGTAACCTTTATATCTAAATTTATACACGAATTGTGTGTTTGTAACTATATTTGTACCATCTGTTTAACTAAAATTCTATTTTTGAGCATAAACAAAGGTGGCAAGAATGATTGTTATTCATTGGTTGTTTTTTTTAACCTCTCAGAACTCTCCTTACTCTCCAAAACCTCCCCCCCCCTTTTTTTTGCTCAGAGCGCATTTGACACACAAACAAAAGTGACTTTTGTCTTGTAATGGAAATATGCCAAACTGTTTGACATAATGACAGGTGGGATATTATTTAGTGCTTCTGAAATTTGGGTTGTATGGGTGCTTTGTTCCTCCTAGATTGTGTTTTGACTTGCGTGTTTCTGACTGCCATTGTAGCATTAACCTCCTTTATTGGACTTGGAACATGCCTGCAAGAGTTAGCCTTGTAAATGACAGAGTTTTTTTCCTATATTAACATGTTTCTGAAACAAATTGTACAACAGTAGTTAGTTTTTCTTTTGCATATTTTTCCGTTAGTGAATTACCCATTATATTTAGATGTACTTGCTGTTATGGTCATAAATAAATAGTTCACAGGTAATCTGCTAATAAACATCTAAATTCCATTTACTTAAGCAAAAAAAATGAGGAGTCCTTGATGAAGTGGGTTCTAGCCCATGAAGGCTTATGCCCAAATAAATTTGTTAGTGCCACAAAGACTCCTCGGTTTGTTTGTTTGTTTGTTTGTTTGTTTTTTGGCTGATACAGACTAACACTTCTACCACTGAAACCATTTACTTAAGCAATATTTATAAAATTATAAGTTCCATGTACGCTGTAACCAGGATGATAGAAGCACGTAGTACATACACAACTTACCTTTTTAAAATTAGGGGGTTTTTTTGGTCCTGCAAATTTTACACTTGCTGTCTGTCTGCTAAGATATCCCATAGTTACAACAGACAATACTGGAATGTAGCTCTATCTTGCAGCAGTTCAGGCAAATTCTGTTTTTATTTTCAGATATTGGGTTTTTTCAGAGTTTCTTGTATTGTTGATTTTATATCTGATTCTCAGTGGTATATGATTGAAAAGAAATATCAAAAGCAGTACAATGCACCAACAGGAAAGATTGTGGTCGACTGTGGTCGACCCCGACTGTGGGCCGGGTTTAGTATACTTTGCAGCAAGCTAGACCTAAATTCTGTGCTGAAGTCCCTGGACTCCATGATATTATGGTAAGGCGGACTAGAAATTCTGCAACAGCTTCATTTAAATAAAACTGAAGTTTATAATGTATTAAATCTATAAACAATGCAGTCCCTTGTTTATTTTGACATTCTATTCTAAACTGTCCCATGCTTTGTTTTCAGTAACTTTAATTTTTTGTATTCTTCTGGAGTATGGCTTCTGATGGTACAAACAAGGCATTAGATTTTGGGTAAGTGATGTAGCCACTCTATCACAGAAGCATCATCCAGAGTCTTCATGTACATCCATATGCCATCAAGATAAAGATGGCAGTCAGTAACCAGATGGCATGCAGTTTGTTCTTCAGTTTTGCTTGGGCAGGACTGAGCAGCTCAAAAAGTCCTAGTAGTACAGATGTGAGTTAAACCACCTGTGACTCCCATAAATTCTGTTGTAATGAAGAAGAATCTTTTAGTTCATATGGTTCTTCTGAGGGGCATGTGAGAGCTGATCTGGAGAGACTAGGGTGATGCAGATCGGAGTTGTCTACCTGCCAAGAAATGTGCCATCGATCCAAAATATTGTCCCAAACCACCTGTTGCTGCTGTTCCTTAGGAAGTTTGTGTCTGAGGTACTGCCTCAGAGGAACAGCTGTTTCAGAAAAGGGACATCTTGACTTTAACCAGCATTTTTGATGGGGCTTTGAGATGACATTGTGACGTAAGGTGTCTAGATAGTTGGCTGCACTCAGTAGTACAGTTAGGGCCCTGCCCTCATGCCTCATCACAGACGGTGCAATGCCAGACAGGACCGGAAAGTTGGAGATTGGGGTCATCTTGGTTGCACCAGTGATGATATAAAGAGCAGAGTTGATCGTTGAGTTCAGCTTGCCCCTATGACAACTGTAGCCCTATGATGCTGCACAGTATTCAGAAGGTACAATAATTAAGGCATGGGTAAATGTCCATAAGCTTGCAGTGCTAGTCCTCCATAAGTTGCAGGTAATTATGGGAAGGAGTGTAACTCTTGACTGCTTTTAAGTGTGTGTCTTCTAAATGTGTTGTGATGTGATGTCTTTTTGGTATTGATAAGGCATAAATGCATGATGGAGGTTGTTATGGGCAAGCTGAGAGTTTTGGCTCCTGAGTAAGTTGTGGACCTTTGGGGCACTGTGGAGGTAGGAGAGACTATTTGGGGTGGTGGGGTAAGAAAATTAGTTGGCTGTTGCTGTTAAAACGATTCTTTATAAAATAGTTCACTGTTCGTACAGTGTCGTATAGCTTTATTTAATGATTGAGATGAATGGGACAGTTGCTCTCAGGGCTATAGTTTCAGGGTGTCTGAAGAGTCAGGATGCACTAGTTATTACTCGTTGTAACAATTTATACTCAGTTCATGTTTTTGAAGTTACCTTCACAGCTATGACAGCTATATTTCTTTTTTTCTTTGTTTTTAATGAGAACTGACATTCTGGGGCAGAACTCGGTAGCAAGAGTTGTATTCTGTGTCCAATTCTGTGACTGAAGAAAAATAGAAGTGAGGATGCCACCACATGGGCTACACAAGGCCACCTTGTCCCCCTGTACTTGGTTGTGCAGTTGGCTCTGAAACCCATAGCACAGTGTCCTCACTTACATTGTTAGAGTACAGCCACATAAACTGCCATTCATACCCACAGCTGCAATGTAGACATACCCTTAGTTACATATCCTTTCCCCCACCTTCAGGG
The DNA here is from genome assembly GCF_013100865.1 of Trachemys scripta elegans. Taxonomy (NCBI): domain Eukaryota; kingdom Metazoa; phylum Chordata; order Testudines; family Emydidae; genus Trachemys; species Trachemys scripta. The sequence goes on from NC_048299.1 coordinate 165,362,579, forward strand.
CTGGCTCTAGGCATGTGCTTGGGGCGGTCCTTTTCAAGGGGCGGCATTCCGGCTCTTTGTGGGAGGCACTTTTCAAGGGGCTTTTTTTTTTTTTTGCTTCTGAGGCGGCACTCCGTTTTCCCCCCCCCCCTTTTTGGGGGGGCGGCAAAAAACTTGGAGCCAGCCCTACCCACCTTTCTTGACTTTTTCCTTTGAATACTAACCTAACTGATAAAGAAATGATACTTTACTAACTCAGTTTTGAGATATGCCTTTAAAATAAAAGGGCTGACTTGTATTTTTGGCATCCTAATAATCGTATGTGTTTTGCTGTTCCTCTTCTGACCTGTGATGTGCTCTACATATGGTGATGCTGTTAGCAGTTACTATTCTGTAAAATCCATTGTGGCAATGAGACTGATTGTGTCAGTAGTTCAGCAAAATAAATGGCTGAATTCCTGGTCCCGTTGAAGACAATGGCAGAGCTGTTACTAACTTTAATGGGGTTAGGATTTCATCCAGTTTGTCTGCTTTAACCAGTTTAGTGACGCTCTCAATTAAACCCAGTAATAGTGATAACTGCATGCAGCATAGAATTAACATCTATCCAGTACAAAACACAAATTAAAATATCTTTTGAATTTCCCATTAAATTCTCCCAACCTTATAGTTAGACAACCAGCAGAAAACTGCCCAACAATTGTTAAATAGAATTGCTACAGTGGGGATATAAGGACTTTTAAAATTAGGCCGTGATCCTTAGAGGTGCTTACATTGTTGTAGGATCAGGACCTTTCATAGTGTGCCACTTATGAGTTTTGTGGATACTCATTTTCATCCTACTTCCATGGGTATCCAACTTTCACACTTTCATCCACCACTTCTGTTTTATAGGATGAGCTTAGATCAGCTATTAATATCTGTCTCTGTATAACTGAGTTTGGTGGATGTAGTGAGACAGAATCCCATCCTGGTCAGGAAGGGTTTAAAAAGCTCCTCTGGGCACAGTCAGCCCCAATCCAGCCCACCCGTGAGGCCTGTTGCACCTGGAAGATGGGGGGCTCCTTAGAAAGAAGGATTCAAGCCCAGTAGCGGGTGGCATTCAGCAGAAAGCAGAGCTACAGAAAGGGGTTCTTAGCCCCGTAAAGCCGGGGCTGCTTACTCAGACAGCTGCTGAAGAGCCTCTGCTGCCTAGACCTTCTGGAGAGGTAGGTGGACCTGCTTTGCTTTGCTTCTCATGAGAGCCCAGGGCCTGTCAGACATTCAGGGGGTTAGGATCCCAGCCCCCTTCAGAGAAACTATTTGCCTTTTAACTGGCGAGGAACAGCAGGGTGAGCCAGAACTATTTTGTGGGCTGCAGGATTTTGTTTGCATTTTCATTTGTTTTGCGGCCAGTCGTGCCCAGAAACCTACAGCTGGGAGATCACACCCTGTGTTCCAAACCTGCACTACAGTGACACTGACAGCCAGAGAAAGACATCTGGGACAAGAGTAGCACCCAACCTCACCCCAACTGGGAGCCCTAGAGGTACAGCCTATGGCAGTGGGTCTGGATGATGTCCATACAGGACGCCACATAGATATAATCCAATTCATAACATCATTTATGCCCCCATTTGAGTTGGATCTTAGATACTTCCTTATGGGTGGAGACTTTATATTTGGACATTCTTTCAGTATTGAGAGAATTTAAGCCTATTAGCAACTATTTATAAATAAGCTGAGTTCAAAATGCCATTATTTTACTCTCAGCCTGAAGATTTTTTTTTTATTTACATGGCTGAACAACAATCCTATTATTTTATTTTATACATTTGATCAATTTGGTGACAAAAAACCAAGTTCAACGAATGTTGTTGAATGGACACAATGCAGTAATTTACAAGATAAATTCCTTGACCTGTGGGTTTTGTTTTTGTTTGGATTTGGGGAGGGGATGGAAGGCAGGAAATAGGGTTGTTGTGCCAAATATCTGCTGTATCATTTGAATTTCATTGTATTGTTTTTTCAAATTAATTTTTCCGTAGAATAGACATAGATCTAATAGACAGAGGCAACACCTTACTGTTATCCATGCATTTACAGTTTGTAGGGCTTTGGGAAAAAGTAAATAGATGAATCTCGCTTTAGTGGTCCTATCCAACTTTCACTGATGTTAGTAAGTCTTCAAGCTGACCGAGCCCTAAGACCTAGAAGAGGGTCTTACAAAATATGCATAAAATGTGTTTTAAAACTCTTTACATTCACTATAATTTGGAAATTGTGTAAAGATTCTGACTTTTCCTATTGTATAAATAAGCTGAGTTCAAAATGCCATTATATTGTGTCCGATTAACCTTTGTGTTTCTCCAATCTTTAGCTTGTGACTGTGCTGAAGTCACAGTGATGAATCAGTGCCAAAAGCATCAAGTCATCAAATTTGCTTAGGTTTTCCTGCATCTTTCTTGGCTATATTGTCATATTTTCCATTTCTATTGTATTTCATTTGATATTACAGTAATAGCATTAAATGGAATATCAAATTATTCTAGGAAATTTCGTATTTTGTTTTATAATTAAATGTCGTCCTGAAATGATAATCATTCCCCATGCATATGTTTTAAAATATTTTCTTAAATAATTCTGTACCCTTTGATTAATTCTTTTCTAGCGGACATGCCCTTGACATTAAATTGTTACTTTTGAGATTAAACATTTGGAAAAATACAAGTATTTCTTTCCTTAGGAGAGCCTGAACATAAGACAAGATAATCAGAAAAAATTAAAATCAAATAGTGGTCTATTGTTCCTGGGGATAAATGTACCCTGCAAATTATTCCCAGTAGAAACTGAGGAAAACATTACAGAAATTGACTGAAAACACATTTTATGTATTTTAGGTCATCTACTAGTCAGTAAGGCTGGTCTTGTAACTTGGAAGATCAGTACTGAAACACCTGTACTGAAATGAACCAAAGGTACCTTTCAACAGCTTAAGCAACTGGCCTGGCTCTGCATCTCTGACAGGGAGTATAACTAAAAGACATGATGTCATCACTCTCTTATGATGATGCAGGGCTTAAAATGTTCCGCCATAGAGAAAAACAGGGTGGGATGGGAAGGAGGAAAAGAAAAAAAAACTCTCATCCTTGAGGTAGGCTTTTGACCAGTGCAAATACCAGAGTCCTTATACCCAGACATGACAGCATGCAGCAAGATTGTTACGTGAAATCAGACACACAATGCACAGTGAACCGAGTGACAATAAGGTAATTGTTATAAACCGAAAAATTGAGAAATGGACTGCTTACACTTAAAACCTACAAACATTCCTTGTGAAAGAGGCACGCATAAAGGCTACATTATGTGCTAGAGATTATAGGTTGTTATGCCACAAGTGCTGTGAAATTTCTGTTTGTCAACATGCCAGAATGGAGGTTTATTACTCTCATTTCAATCTCTTCAGCACTGTATGTGACTCAAATTCCACTGTTTACTCATTCTGATCTCCTTATTTCAGATTTCTGACTAAAAGTGAAATCTTAGTTTTGCATGCTGTGATACATAAAGCCTGTACGCTGGATTCCCTTTTCTGACAAATGTGCAATCTTTTTTTGAAAATAGGCTGCATAGGTTTGAGTTAGAGAAATCTTGTCTATTTTTTATAAAAACTGTGTCTGCTATTCTATTAATTCTATTCAGATTTGTATGTCAGCTATTAATTATTGGATGTTAATGTTACTCAGGATATTAGGAATATAACACAATGAAATGCACTGCCTTCTATCTGTTTTTTTTTTTTTCCCCAAAAATTATTTGGTGTGCAACTGTGGATTATTTGGTTCAGTTTCTTCAAGACTTTCATTTGGCTGTCATACAACAAATATATCTAAACTTTATACTATCATGTTAAAATATAGTTTGAAGTCACTTATGAAAAGTATAATGAGTTCATTCCATTGTTCTGTGTGTGTAAATCACACATGTACATATGCCTCAGATATACAGTACATGTGTATAGAAGTTGTATAATACCCTTTTGACTAAATTAATTGTTAAATATATCCAAACTCCAGTAGGGTGTAACACTATGTAAAAGAAATAGTATCAAGAATGATTGTTCAGTATTCACAATGTAACTAATTAAATGGTTTAAAGTGAGGTATTTAATAATTTTGAAAATGTTTTTAACATAATTAATGGAGGAGAAAAGATCAAGAGTTAAGTACATATTCAAATAGAATCTGCATTTAATAATTCATATTATATGAATAAGATATCTTATGACCTAAATGAAAGTTAGTCTTTGTGTTTGTTCAATTGTTATGGCCTTCATAATATCATATAACATTACTTGGGCTCTGTCACAAAGGCCATGGCTAACTTGTAAGAATAAATTTAGTACTTTTGGTCAGGCTAGGTATTCTGTCTGTCTGTCTCTCTGTGTGCGTGCATACGTAGGGCCAGATTCTGATCCCACCAGTATAACTCCAGACTTATCTAATTTAAGTTGATTGACTCTGGAATTATACTGGTGTAACTGTTTTCAAATGTTATGATGGATACTCTTTCCTAAACATATGTCATTAAAAGCACTTGAAATATTTCTTGTCCATGTCTACACTGTACACCTAAAAATGTTTTGTGCAAAGGACTTTTCTTTTTCACTACAGAACATTAAGGGTTGGGAAAACTGGGTATAAACTTCTTAACTAACATTTTCCAATCTGATTAAATAAATCAACTAGAATTTATCTAATCAGTTAGATCTTTAGTATTTTTTTGAAAATGCAGTAAATGCTGCTACAACATGGATGCCTATTTAAAGTTGTTGAATATGTCAAACAAACATAACTTCAAATAAGCCCCTCCCTGATTTAAATTGACCAGTAGAAAAAACTTTTTTTTTTTTTATTTTTGTACTGTTCCACTTTTTAAAAAAAGCTTCACTGAGCCATTGGGCATGGCAGCATGGACGTTTAATCAGGTCTCTTCCCTCTTAATTTTACCTGGACTTTATATTCTGGAGATATTTTTAAATTCAGTTTTGTGGTTCAGAATTATTCCCATCTTATACAGAAGTTACCCTCCTTTGTGGCTGAGAAATCTGATACATGCCTGATATTCCCAGTGTCTTTGTTTGTTTGTGATGTAAAAATATAGCTGGACCCCTGCCAAGGGGAAAATTCCCCATCAATTGATGGCTTTATATCCCTGATCTCCTTGTTTATTTGTTTTGACCTGCATTTGGCATTTGTCTCTTTAAATGTTTTACCAGCTGATTGCCATGGCTGCTTTTTTTTTTTTATCAGCTGGGTAAAACCATAAATATCACAAGTCCTGTGTTTGTAACATATGTTCAAGTCTCCTGCGCTGGCCTCTCTCTCTCTCCGATCTTCTTCACACTAAAGATGTGGAGAGAAGATGTCTAAAGAATTCCCCCATGTGCCGTTCAAACCTGCAGGGGTTACTTATTCAGAATGTTGGGATCTTAAATTACGTTTAGGCTCCCTAAGGAAGCGTACAAAACCTGTTTTGGTCCAAGGAGCCACACATAAGGAAAACTTTCTTTCCAGTAAAAGGAATAGCTCACATTTTAGTTTGGGTTTTTTTGGAAGATTGATAAAATTATGGAATGTTGCCCCTGATGTGCAATATATCTAACAAGTCATGTTGTTTTCTTGTTCTATGGGAATGCGAGTTGTCTTTATTTTTTCAGTGTAACATAGAGAGGTTTTGAAAACAATAGATGCACAGACTAGTCTGAATTAATGGTTTCTAGCTGTATGTGCTACTGTTCACAGAAGAGAAACGTCTTGTGTAAAATTTTCCATAAATCATATAAGCTGAAATACAAGAGGGTAATTCATATGATGGACTGAACACATTGTTGGCAATTCTTTCTTTCTTGTCATGTTGCAGAACTATAGTTAAAGCAACAGGACTGACATCTTACAAACCTCTCCCCTTGCCACAAAAAATAAAAATAATAAAAAAAAGGGGCCTAAGAGACACAATCCTAAAATCCCACACATTCATATCGGCATGAATTGTGTGCTTCTGTTTTTGGAAATAATTAGCTCTTAAATTTGAAGAATATAATAGGTGAGCACATGCATAGGTTGTAGAGGAACTGGCTCTGCTGTTGTACTGTCATAGGTTTAACTAGAAAGATTTGTGATCCAAATCTCTCTCCTTATTAAAAAAATACAATAAAAAACTATGAATAGTAGGTGTGATATAAAAACTGAATCATAATGTCACTGGCAGAAATCTGGTATTGCTTGTTGCTGCAAAGGGTGGAAAGGTACTCATTTTCTTTATATTTTTAAGATACATTTTACTAGTATTTAAGCAGACTTGCAATAAATTTATACTTGTAGAAGGATGGCAGTGAAGATATGCTTTGACTTCACACAGACATGTTCCCACTCTAGCATGAAGAGGATTGCTCTGGCTACCAAACAAAAAGTTAGTATTCAGAATGAATAAAGCGAATTTTAAAGAATGATGCCGGAAGATGTATGTTTTTTGTAATGGATTCCAGCCAATGTCAATTGCATAAATGACTTAAGTATCAGTTTGTTACATATTCAGACTGCTTCTGATTTTTTTAAAATACTTGGAATTTGTCCAAACATAATAAAAACAAGTAATTAATACTATATGCAGCATGTGTTGCCAGTAACTCCTGTATTTGAATAAAAAGACTGGTAAAAGCCTAATTTCCTTCTTAAAATGGATTTGGTGCGAGTGGAGGGTTTTCCCGAGGAAGAGGAGTGGATGACATCCTGAGGATCCATACCAATATTTCCTGAAAAAAATCGGATCCCTTCAGTTACTATTGGTAAAGGGAAGTCCCTTTAGGTCCCTAAATTGGCCACAGATTAGGGGGCAATATAGAGTGTCAGTTTATCATTATTATGTGTAGCAAGATACTTTCTCTTCAGGGCTGAAAATTAAACTTTGAAGTTGGGTCTTATCCATTTGCATATTGTTCCCATCAAGCAGCCCAGATGATTACTCAGGTAATTATGAAAGATTTTAATTAACGTATAGCATTTAAGGATAATTTGCCTTTTCATCCTAGAACCTGTCTTCAATCATTCATTGCTTTGTGAAAAATGTTCTTTTTGAGCCCCCAAAAAATTTCTTGGCTTCCATTCAGTGTAAAATTGAATATTTTTGGAAGTTTATATGCATATTACATACAAAACAAGACAACAGTAAAACATTAATTTTGCGAAGTCAAGCAAGCCTAGGAAATGCTAGAATTAAGACTGCCTGTGCAACCATCATTCAGCCCAGTTGTGCGTATTCAGTACCTTAATCACAAGAGAACGTTCTTTCTCTTCATGTAACTCTTTGCCTCATTCACTCTCATCCTATGCACTGAAAAAGGCAAGGGCCCTATAGACCAGTGGTGTCCAGCCTTCATAATCTGAGGGCTGAATGTATGTCGAAAAGATTATGGGATCAAACTCACTGCTTTGAGGTACAAAAGCAGTGGAAACCACACACAAGTTCCCTACAGGGAAGTCTTGTGTCTGTGCCTTCTCATCAGAGTCTCCAGCTGGCACAGACCAGGTGTAACTGGCTTCTGTACTTCTCTCCCCCATGGCTTCTGGTGCAGGTGAGTTGAGAGTGCAAGTAACTGTAGCACACTGGGCTCTGGCTATTCACAGCTGCCATATGGTCCTAAGACATGGTTATGAGCTGGCCCAAGCTAGAGCACTCTTCAAGCTGCTCTGACTTGTCCTAGGTCTGGGATAGAGAATCAGGGAGCCTGTAACTAGTTATTGGTTCTCAGCTTTTTCTCTTTTGCCTCTTGAATGTAAAGATCACAGGATGCGGCTCAGATAGTTGAATTAAAGTTGCATGGACAGCCCTTAATTCTGGCATTTCCTAATTCTTCAGTGCTTGACTTAACAATCTTCACTTTACAATCTTCTTTCAATGACATCTTTGTATGTAATTTCCTAGAATTTTTTTAAATAAGAAAACTATGAAAACAAGAAAGTCCATCATGTGCAACCATATTGGTGCAAGGGTTGGAGTTCAGGACCTTTAAATCCACAGCACAGATCTGTCATTTGAACTAAATGTGCATAAGTCATTTGCCAGTTTCACAACTGTTTTTTGGGGGGGATGAGGGAGGGGGTTGACAGCAGAGGCATGTGGGCATCAGGAAAATCCAGTTTTTATTCATAGAGCTTCCCTGTTTTTGCAAATGAGAAATAACACAAAATAAAACAAAATATTTAGAAAAATGAAATAAAGTAGAAACACTCATGATAGTGCTCACGGCCCACCCTGCCAGCTTTGAGTTGCCAACTTTCTAATTGCACAAAACTGAATACCCTAGCCCTGCCCCTTCCCCTCAGGCCCTATCTCTCCCCCCCCACTCACTACATTCCCCTCAATGACTTGCTCTCCCCCATCCTCACTCACTTTCACTGGGCTGAGACAGGGGGTTTGGGGTGCAGGAGGGGGTGAAGGCTCTAACTGGGGGTGTGGACTCTAGCGTGGGGCTGCAAATGAGGAGTTCAGAGTGCAGGAGGGGACTCCAGGCTGAGGCAGGGAGTTGGTATATGGAAGAGGGTACAAGCTCTGGGATGGGGGTGTGGGGATGAGGGGTTCAGGGTGTGGGAGGGGGCTCTGGGCTGGGGCAGGGGGTTGGGGTGCAGGGAGGGAGTATGGGCTCTGGTCTGGGGATGCAGGCTCTGGGGTGGGGCTGAGGATGCGTGGTTTGGGCTTCAGGAGGGGGCTCTGGGTTTGGGGGGGATCATGGCAGGGGGTTGGGTCTCTGGGGTGGGGTATGGGCTTACCTCGGGCGGCTCACGGGTGGCAGTGCTGTGATCCTAGGGCTGGCTCCACGCTGCGCCCTGGCTCCACGCTGCGCCCTGGAAGCGGCCAGCAGGCTCAGCTTCTAGGAGGGGAGGCCAGAAGGCTCCACGTACTGCTCTCACCTGCAGGCTCCGGCCCCCAGGAACTGCAGCCAATGGGTATGTGGAGCTGGTGTTGGGACAGGGCCAGCATGTGGAGCCCTGTGGTCCCCCCACCAGGAGCCGGATCTGCTGGCCACACCCGGAGCACAGTGTGGTGCCAGGATAGGTAGGGATTAGCCTGCTTTAGCCCCGCAGTACCACCTACCGGACTTTTAACCGCCCGTCGGCAGTGCTGATTGGAGCCTCCAGGGTCCCTTTTTGACTGGGCGTTCTGGTTGAAAACCGGATACCTGGCAACCCTATGCCAGCTGCTGCCATGGCCAGTGCTAGCCAGGCAGCAATCACGGTAGAGCAGCTGCAGCGCTCTGTCAACTTCTGAAAGCATTTCATGCTTTCTATTTATTTATTTTCGCAAACCTGTTCATTTGCATGTTTGTATACTAGAGTAGGTTACTTGCATAGTGCACTTCAGGAATTTTCCCGGAGTAAACAGAAGGATTATTTGTTATTTTTCAGTATCGCCTCATGATGGATAACAAATGTATATGGAGGAGCCATTCTTATGCCTTGTGCAGTCATTTACACCTGTGCACATTCTGATTTTGTAGCATTCTTTGCCCACTTTGTACTCGCTTTGCACAACAGAAGATGCAAGGCACTGGATAATAGGCCCACAGCATTAGTGTATTAAAAGAACGATAGTTCTAAAAATATTTACTGGCCTGTCTCATGGGACAAAAAACTTGATGTTCATCAAACTACACAGTTGGTATTGACCACATTGGGGTTGATCTGATGTAACTGAAAGAAGAATCAGTAATGTGTTTCCCTTATATGCAACCCTTCAAAATTTGTAATCTATTTTTTTTGTAATGACTTATGAAACTTTTGCAATATTTGGTCTGAAAGACACAAAATAAGCAGATACTGATGCGCTGAGTTTTTATATACATATCAGTGTACATGAAATATAAATGAGCATAACTGAGGGTGGAATTTATCCCCTGGTATTAATATTACAATAAGAAATAGTGATGGATACAGGCTATGGGCCCACTCAAAATAAGGTGCTAAGATGAATAATAAGATGAGCTTGGAGTTAGGAGGCCTAGGTTTCTTTTGATATCTGCAAGACAGAAACATGACAATATATTTAAAAACTTAGCCAAAAATAGGATATTTAGTATGAAAGTACTAGTATCAGTACTTAAAATTTGGTCAGAAGTAGTTTTGAGGTAAGGAAGAATACATTAGGGCAAAGATATTAGATTATGTATAGTAGTGACACTTCTGTAGTCATGTACAACATAGACAGTACATCTGCAACTTAGCAGACAGTAAGACAAAGCTATTCACATTTAAGTATATTTTTATTTTGTGTTTAGGGACTAAATATGCTTTGTAATTCTTTTTGGCACTTTCCTTTTTTCACACTCTTCCCCATAAGATCAGGAGAGCTTCCAAATATACAAGGGGTACACAGCAATTATTTTATGAGTAAAGGCTTAAAAAAGAGATATTTTTTTTAGAATTTATGATCTGCAAATATAAGCCTGATACTGATGGTAATAGAGCATCTGTGATTCCCATTTACTTCACAACGGTTTCACTTTATTGAAATTTCATGTCATATGCAATTATATATAAATATTTTTACATGGATCAAGATTTCTCTAATTTTTTGAATGTCCATTCAGACTGTTTAACAGCTTTCTTCAACCCTTAACTCTGACATCTTGCAGAAGGTCTTGAGACTTGTTAGGCTTAAATAAATCACCTGGAGTACATTGAAAGTAGCTCCATGTTGGAGAGTCTTGTATAGTTCTTATGTTTGTGTACTCCACGTGTGCAGTCTCTCTAGAGAATGGTTTTCTGCATCCCTTTATGGATGTGTATAAACCATAATATAGTGTTGTGCAACAAAAGAAGTCCAATATTTCACAAACCAAAGCCTAAAGTGCACTTTTCAGGTCCAAGCATAATACTGTCATCCATGAAACCTTTGTTGTAAGCTTGAAAACTGGCAGCTGAAAGATGTACACTTTGAAATGTCAGAATCCAATAGAACAACATGAACCTTTCAATACATGTATCCCTTGCATTTCTGTAATACAAAGTAGGCTGAGGAATCTATGGAAACAGATTTTATCAGAAGTATGTTCACACTCTTAAATGTCTGAAGGATTTTTTTCCAGGGGTTATTCAATATTTAGAGAGAGAAAAATCTTATTTCTTTCAGAGCTGTTTTCCTCTTAATATGACCCCATGTAATTTCCATTCATGTTTCTGGGAGTTAGCCACATATGTTAAGAAGAGGTTACGTATCTTAGATGTGCAGTTTTTATTTTTGTTTCTGCTTTGTTGCAGCAGCATCATTTAGCAAGAGATAAATCATCTTCCAGATAAACTCTTCCAGTGTTGTTATTCCTGTTCCATGGTTTGAACTTTAGTTTGAGCGTTTGTATTTGTTGTTCAGTGGAGAGCATGCGTACCTCACCCAAGCCAGCCTCCTTTTTAAGCACAGTTGAATCAGTTGTGTACTGGATATACCCAACCTGGCTCTGCAAGAAAGTTTCCTAGAAAACAGAATGTATAGAGGAGTCTAGCAATCTGTGGGCCAGATGTTACCACTCTTGTTCGCACTGCAAGCATGCCCTTTTAAATCAATGCAAGTACTCATGAAATAAGATCCTGCTCAGCGTGGATAAGTGTGGCAGAATCTGGCACATAAAATAGTAACTTGGAGCCAGATTTTTAAAGGTATTTAGGTGCCTAGCAGAATTTTCAAGAGCACCTGGTAGGATTTTCAAAAACACAATCAATGGAAGTTAGATGCGTAGGCAGTTCTGAAAATCACACTAGTTGCTTATACTACTTTTAAAAGCATCTAAATACTTTTAAAAGTCTGGCCCTTATTCCACAGGTGCTTAACTTGATGTACTGTGACTAACAGATGAGACTAAGTACATGCCTAAGTCTTTGTAGGAGTGGGGCCTTATGCTTTAATCTGCTCAATGCAGGCAATGTGTCCTGGTACATGTTTAGGTAGCACCTACCAGAATGGGGCCCCAATCCTGATTTTGGCTCTTGGCACTAGCATAATGCAGATAAGGAATAAGTCAACATATTGCTTGTTTGCGTAGAAGAAATAAATGAAAATGATTTCATTCCACTTTTAGTTCCACAATTACTTTATTGTACGGTACTCTTGGTGCAAGTCTTGTATTCGATTACTGAAAGGTGTAATTTTGTGACCTTTAAACACACGCATATTAGATAGGCAAACTGTGGTACTGAGAGAATAACTGATTTGCCCAGGGCTTCCCAGAAATACCTACACTCCCTGAAAACACATTTCCAAATCCCAGCCTGGTTGCATTTAACATTTTTCTACTGTTTTGAGAGAGACTACCAGATTCAGTAGTAGTATCCCCATTTTAAGTAGAGAGAAAATGTGTGTCTCACCCCAACTTGAGCCCCTTTATGGCACGTAAAAGGAAACAGTGAGAAAGGGGCCTAAAACCCCAAGATTTGCTTGGGGGAGAACCCCCCCCCATACATATACTGTAGAGACCGCTGAGGAACCCCTTTCAAATCCTATGTAGGGGGCATGCTGGGGGCAGAGCTGGGGTGGGCTGCAGTGCCCGTGACGTAGTCTTGGGGACCTGTCTGTTACACTCAGTAGTGCTTCAGCACCCAGAGCAGCTGAGTCTTGGAAGGGTGCAAAGGTGGTTTAAAGCCACCTTAGCTTCCCTGTCCCCTAGACTGTGAGTTCTATACTACGCCTCTTAGAAGCATATACAGATTCTCACCCAGTATCTCTCAAATGGAACAAAAAAAATCACAAGTGGGATCATTGTACTCCATATCATGTTCTGAATAATTTATTGATGTCTAAGGCTTTCAGACTGTCAGTGTGTTCTGTCTTCTGAAAGGAGGACCACAGCCAACCTGGCTATGAAACACTGCGAAGACTTTGGGTGAGCTAAACTTCATTAGACAGGAAAGTATCTTAGTAATTAAGTCGAGGCCTTAGGAAGCATGTTGTTTTATTTTATATGCAACTTTTTTGTTTCCAATACTTTGATTTGCTACTTCTTGCACCTCTATGCTTGTTTTCACTATAAACATATGCAAGTGCTGTGTGTTAAATGGAGTGGTGATCAGAAAGGAAATGGGTAAGCTGCGGTGTACAGCTTCTTTGGGAACAGTGAATCTGTGAATACTGTGAGTGTCCAGAGCATTCCCCTGGCAGGCACTGACAAGGTGTCGTCATGCTAAGGGCAGGTGGTAGTGAGGTACCTCACAGCGCTGGGTAACCTCTGGGAAGTGTCACAACAGCACTCAGCTGTGTTTTGGATTTGAACAGTTCCTAAATAATTAAATTAGTACCACATGAACAGTAGGTGCACTCAGTTCTTAGCAGTTTGAAAAGTTTTGCTGGTTCTACCAGTATCCCCCAACTGGTGGTAATTTCAAATTGGTAGAAAGATTGTAAGTTATTAATTCTGAAGGACCTAAATACAGTAGTTGTGTTTTGATTTCTTAGTTTGGTTAAAAGCAAACAGAAGCAGCACATATCTGATGAAGTTAACAGTGCAATAGTGCACTGAAGTACGGGAAACAAACATCTTGTTCTTTTATGAGAATTTTGAGAAAACTAAATTATTTGTTTCTAAAATGTTCTAGCTGACTTCACATTGAAACATTATTTCTTTTCTAGAATGGTCAACATTTAACAGGAAAATTTAACTTTAAAAAAAGATTGTATTGACTAAAATTTTGAAACTCTGAAGTCTTCTATGTAGCCAACATGCCTGACTCCATTGTGTATGGACATAAAACCACCTATTTTATTGTATTCTGTTCTTCAGAATTATCTGGGCAAGTAACAGCCACCCGGACACTTTAATTCTTCCCCATCCAATTCCTTTTGGCTGCAATATAAGTGCCAGAGCAACTGCAGGATGAAGACTTTATTATCAATGAAATATTAAAAATGGACCAGCATATTTTCCTAGTGAGATAAACTTTCAGCCTACTGTGAAGGAAATATTTCCAACACCTTCTACCAATTCCACTGTATTGAAATTTCACCCCATTGCATTTGTGGAATGGTAATCTTTATTTATAATCTGCTTTTCAAATAATTTAAATACATGGCATGCTAAGACACAAACATTTTTATACTAGTGGCTTTTAAAAATATATAACTTGGGGACCTACTCCTAGAGTTTAATATTTGTTAAAATATTAATAGTTTTTTTGGAAATGTCTAAATGACATTTCTACTTAATTAATGAGTTTATTTCCAAAGCTGCTCCGGTGACGCTTAGAAATTTAATCACAAAGAATCTTTTTACTCTGAATTACTTTTTGTTAATAAACAGGCAAAAATTTATGCCCATATGTTGCTGGCTTGTGGTTGAGCCAGACAAGCATATTTCAGTGGAGAGATCTTTTTTTAAACACTGCCTTGCTGGTAACATTTTGGATGAGGAAAACGCTTTTTATAAAAGGTTATACTAAGGGAAATTTTTTAGCAGAGTTTTATATTTTTATTTCCCATATGCACAGGATATTGCTTTGACATATCAAAGAATTGATTTTGCTGCAAGCAGACAGAAAATGATCATACACCAAAAATGAATAAGGGGGTAAAATAACAACTGAGGAGCACTAGGCAAAAGGTTCAGGCTGCTTCTACCAAACAAGTCATACATTCATTCCTAAGAGGCTCAGTCCTGGCTCTATTGCTAGTTTTCACCAGTATGGCCTGCTTATCAAAGCACTTTATCAGTGGGGAAGGGATGTGGGTTAACCACTTCACTCAGCTTTAACTTCCCAGCTAGCAGTCTGTCACCAAACAGCTGTTTTTTAATATGTACACTATGCACTGCAGAGCTGATTCAGAGCCCCCGACAAGAACAGCATTGTACTATGGGGCTTGTTCAAATTTGGTGTTGGTTTCCTTTAACCTTCAAGGGAAAAGAACCTAAGCACAACTTGAAGCTTTTTTTATTTTTAAGGAGTGCTTTCACTGTCATATATATAATGTAGTTCAAAGATAAACTCATCATATATACTTTTGAAGAGAGATAGAATGCCTACTGTACTATTTACTGTGCCTATGAATAATAAAATGCCCATCAATGTAAATCACTAATTTCATTCATAGTATCTCTGACTGGCAGGCTTTAGTGATAATTACAGCTAGGCAGCCCAGAATCCTTACCTACTAAACAGGCTGTCGCCTTAAAAGAATCTATTTTATATTGTTATCTAATACTTCAGTCAAATGTCTCACACTTCATCATAATGACATAATTATCAAACTGTTTTGTATTATTTTTATTATAACTTAAAGATAGTATCCTGCTGGTCCCGATCGATGGGTCTGGTCAAAAGTGCCCTGGGCTGACAAGCAGAATAATCAACAGAGGAGAGGAATTCCGGGTGCAACTTCAGCATTCTCTGGATGGCCTGTTTCTTCTCCTCCAGCATTTTTCTTTTCATTTCATTCTGCGGGGAAGCTAGTCACCCCTTTGTAAATTCCCCATGAAAAGTAAAGGACATAACTGCCCATTATAGTTAGGTACTCCGTGGGGTAGTCAGGGCTTAAAAATTCCAATGGCAAGAACGGAGGGAAAAGTTCACTGACAAATGTGGAGGCCCCATGCCCCAATTTCTACAGCTTTGACATTTTTATTAAAAATGTCTAGTCCTCATGACTGTAAAGATAAGCTGATGTAGTGCTGTCTTCAGTGAAGCAGCAGCAAAATAGACATGATCAGTTTCACTGCTACTATTCAGAATCATGGGGTAACTATGAAACTAACAGTTATGCTAGTTTTGTTGTGAGGTTGCTCAGGAAAGCTTTCAGAGTAGCAGCCATGTTAGTCTGTATCCGCAAAAAGAACAGGAGTACTTGTGGCACCTTAGAGACTAACAAATTTATTTGAGCATAAGCTTTCGCATTAAGTATTCTCAATCCTCTTGTCAAACTGTCGGTAATGGGCTATCTTGATTATCACTACAAAAGTTTTTTCTCATAATTAGCCTCTTAGAGTTGGTAGGACAACTCCCACCTTTTCATGTTCTCTGTATGTGTATATATATCGCCTCACTATATGTTCCATTCTATGCATCCAATAAAGTGGGCTGTAGCCCATGAAAGCTTATGCTCAAATACATTTGTTAGTCTCTAAGGTGCCACAAGTACTCCTGTTCTTTTTTCAGGAAAGCTGTGAGCAACATTTTTAGGCAGGCAACTGAGCTATTCGCAGAGCTAGATTCAGGGGTGAAAGTAAGATACAATACTTACCAGTATGGGATTCTGGCTCCGAGCCCCCAGAAGGGAAGGAGTATCGGGTGGAAGGGGCGGAGCTAGGGGGGTCAGCCTCTCCCAGACAGCCCTTCCACTCTTCCCTGCCTGTGCCGCCTGGGGCTCCGGCGGTGATTCGCCGTAGCAGCAGCCACAACTGGGAGCTTCGGACCCTTTTAAATCGTGGCCCCGGGGCAGCTGCCCCTTTTTCCCTCCCCCACGCCCTTCGGTGGCCCTGGGGATGGGGGTGAAAAAGGGGCAGCGACCTTAAAGCGCTGCCGCGGCAGTGCTTTAACATGGGATGTGTACAGGCTGGTACCAGCGGCCACTTCTTACCAGTATGCCGTACCAGCCCGTACCGTCCCACTTTCACTTCTGGCTAGATAATCTTAAAAACAGAGACTGAGTGAGGGGTAAATGAAGAGCTGGCAGAGAGGGGGTAGGAGGGATAAAAGACCACCCAATAGTCAAGAGATCCTGGGGTGGGAAGGGAAAGCGGGAGAAAACAAGCTCCATTTGGAAAAGGGGGATTAGTGAATATTTACACTGATACAAAAGTGTTAGCCCCTGACTAGTGCCAAGGTAACTGGCTAGAAAATCCCAGTACCCTCTGCATTCTCAACAAATGGCCAACGGGCCTGTGATTTTCACCAGCTAGTGCACCCATCGCTCTGCTCCCCTCCCTGTCTACTTGTCTTTGATACTGGCCTCTGGCTGGTAGGTGTGCTGTAAAATTTTGAAGTTCTGCCAGTCTTCCTGAAATACATAATCAGAGATGGAAATTGGTTGGAATGGAATGCCATTCTGCCAGCATAAGTCTCAGCCGGGCAGTAATGAGGCCTGATTTGGCATTGACATATCTGTAAAACTTGGCAGTTTTTTTAAACTCTGAGTAGAGTACAGTTGCTGAAACTGCTGCTTTTTGGCAAGCTACGGTATTCTGCTTCACCTTGCACACCACAGGGATCCCTAGAGAAGATGAGTGCTATACTGCCACAAACATTTTCTACATCATGATTCTTCTGTCATCGAAATACTTTGTCTTCTCGATGGTACAGTTAGTCTCATGCTGTGATATCACTTTCTGAAACTTTTTATGAGAGAAATTTTTGTTATAAGAATGTTTGAATATAATGAAATATTTAACAAAAATATCAACATTTGTGTTGGACACATGGATGAAGTCCTGATACAATTTACTTATGCTCCTTTAAAAAAAGATATCACAAAACCTATTCATGAGTTATAAATTCATCTTTGAACTTATGTAGGTAAATTCGAT
The DNA here is from genome assembly GCF_013100865.1 of Trachemys scripta elegans. Taxonomy (NCBI): domain Eukaryota; kingdom Metazoa; phylum Chordata; order Testudines; family Emydidae; genus Trachemys; species Trachemys scripta. The sequence goes on from NC_048299.1 coordinate 165,380,091, forward strand.
ATCCAAACTAAAGTCTTTTTCCCTCTTCTTATTTGTCCTTCGTAACAAACTAGTAAGAAACAAAGAGATCTTTGGTTTTACTGTGTTTTTTATTCTCCCCTTTATAATAAATAGTATTCTTATGGCACCTTTTGTCCAGAAGAATCTCAAACTTTACAAACTTAAAAATTTCATATACAGGCTACATATTAAGAATGCATTAGACTCATTTTATCTATCCCTTGTACATGTTTTACACCACGTTGTGTGGAATTATACTCAAATAGCCACATAACAGATTAGAACACAGAGTGAAGAAACCTACAATCTAGTAAAACCAAAGGGTGAGTTAAGATGGACAGTATGGAAATACACAAACAGGAATTTGCCCAGGGTGCTGGATTTAATATATCTCGTACAAAAAAGTGCCTTGAGATCTCTACTGACCATAAGTGGTCACAACCTCAGTGATATCACACTCGAACAATGGCACCATCAGCACATTGCTACCGAAGACCATCCCGAAACATTGGTTTAGTAGAGTTTGAGTGAAAAGTCACTTTTGAGTTTTCAATACCAGTTCTTGTAGTATTTGAGAGCTGGCCTACAGAAGTCCCCCATCCAGTTACTGTGCTGTCTTGACCCTTGTAGTATATGAGATTTAACACCACTTATGGAAAAGTTACCTTCCTGTAGAATTTTTATTTTTCTACTCCTAGACTTTAAGGTCAGAAGGGACCATTATGATCATCTAGTCTGACTTTCTGCATGATGCAGGCCACAAAAGCTGACCCACCCACTCCTGGAATAATTCTCTCCCTTGACTCAGCTGTTGAAGTCCCCAAATCATGATTTAAAGACTTCAAGTCACAGAGAATCCTCCAGCAAGCGACCCCTGCCCAGCAAGCGACCCCTGCCCCATGCTGCGGAGGAAGGCGAAAAACCTCCAGGGCCTCTGCCAATCTACCCTGGAGGAAAATTCCTTCTCGACCCCAAATATGGCAATCAGCTGAACCCCGAGCATGCTGGCAAGATTCTCCAGCCAGACCCTCCGGAAAAAGTTCTCTGTAGTAACTTTTAATATCCCATCATTGACCATTGTTACTAATTACCAGCGATGGCACGTTATTGACCTATTTGATGGTTATCCCATCAAACCATCCCCTCCATAAACTTATCAAGCATAATCTTAAAGCCAGAGAGGTCTTTCGCCCCCACTGTTTCCCTTGGAAGGCTGTTCCAAAACTTCACCCCTCTGACGGTCAGAAACCTTCGTCTAATTTCAAGCCTAAATTTCCCGACTGCCAGTTTATATCCATTTGTTCTTGTGTCCACATTAGTACTGAGCTGAAATAATTCCTCTCCCTCTCTGGTATTTATTCCTCTGATATATTTAAAGAGAGCAATCATATCCCCCCTCAGCCTTCTTTTGTTTAAGGCAAACAAACCGAGCTCCTCATAGTTGGTTTAAAGGACTTCAAGAAAAATTATTAGAGAGACAAGGTGGGTGAGGTAGTATCTTTTATTGGATCAACTTCTGTTGGTGGGAGAGACCAGAAAGGTCTCAATTATAATAATTTCTTAGTGCCTTTTAAGTGTATATAGAATCCTTTGGTTTAATCCCTTTTAAACTGTATGGGACTTTCCTGTAAGGAAAAAACTTTCCCTTCACTGCCCATGAAGGAATGCCTGCAGTTTCCATCATTTTGTAAACACAGATTGGGTAGAGAGCCAGTATTGTATGGTAATCAGACTTTGGATTTCTGTAGTACCTTCCCTCTGAGAATTTCATATAACTTTACAAACATTTATTAATAACATCTCAAGGAGATAGGTAAATATCTACAGTTTTGACAAACAACATGTTGGTGATTTTTTTCAATGGTCTGATGGCTAGAACAAAGATTCTTTGACTTTCCAGTTGTATGCCTTTTAACCTTAGGCAGTGTGGTTATGTCTCTATTGTATATCGTGTTTCTTTATGACCACTGCACTGTTGAACATTACCATATACAGTTATACTTTTCAGTGATCACTATAATGTTTGATTAGTTTGTCAGGTGGTCATACAGATAGCACTTGGATCTAGAAGGTGTGGACATACGCAATCGACTGTATAAAATCGATTTCTAAAAATCAACTTCTGTAAAACTGACCTAATTTCATAGTGTAGACATACCCTAGGTCTGTTATTCTAAACCTGGAAATTCACTGCTGAATCCCTACACTTCTGTGTGGTAATCATACTTAGCTTTATAGATCATCTATTGAACAAACATTTTAAGATATCTTTCTCTGAATTATTTCTAATATCATATTAATGTCCATTGAAATGATTGTCTATAATAGTGGATATTTTGTAAAACTGATGTATTGCTGGACGACTGCTTTTGAAAAACATTCTTGGTATTACATAGACAAATTCAGTGTAGATCTTTATCTAGGAAATACTGATTTTTATTAACACCTTGGTATCTTCAAGACTCTCCACAGAAGGATCATAAATCCTTCAGAAAGCAGCTTTATTTCATCACTTAATTGAGTCTCGCTGATTTCTTTCATTGGCTACATGTGGGAGGCTGGGCTTAAGTTGATTTTTCCTCATGCATGAGACCGCGTCTGTTAAATTATAATGTGTTGTTAAAAGCTCATTGAAATAAAACAGTAACATCTTTCTGTTATCAGTACAATCCTTCGGAGACCAGTGACAATTCCCAAAGTATAATTGGTTTAAAATATACTGAAAGTGTGAGAGATGTTAGGTGAGAAAACACTGCTTCCCCTTATAAAGAAACTCTGACCATTTTTATTTGTTGTGGTAAACAGAGGCAAGATTCTGTTTTAATGTAATTTTTCATATTATTGAATGGCAGAGATCAGGTTTCAATTTTGTTCCAGGAAGTCAAGATTGAATATAGAATTTCTTTTGCATCTGAAGGAATGAACAAGTGAAGATTTATCAGGTCATATTGTTTCAGTAATTATTATTAACTTGCAGACCAATGGTAGCTATGTACCTGTTGAAGAATCACGTGCACTTTGTCATCCCTGCAAAATATGAAAGAAATTCTTTATTCAACAGGAACTCCTTTTAAAAATAAATGCACACTAATGATGCAGACTTTGCCACCTTCCCTTTAGGAAGTGCTCTCCAAACAGTCTAAGGGAAACAGAACATTTTGCTGCTGTGACTAAATAAAGGTCTTGTTCAAATGTTTGGCCCGATTAAGTATAAATCTTTTTTTCCAGAAAGACTGTAAAGATTTACCTGGGCCACAGGACAAAAATAACACAGAATCCACTGCCAACTACTATAGATTTGTTTTTGGTTTTGTTTTTTCTTTAACCGCCTTATGTTGATTAGTCTTGCAGTTGCCTCCTTTCAAGTTGAGCTCTGGGACTTTATCAGGTGTACCCTTTTCCTGTAGCCTTCCCTTGTAGGGCTTTTTCATGTTTTTCCTTGTGGTCATTGTTCAATTATCTTCTTAAATTTAACTGCTGACTGTTTCTTTCTGTCAGCCCCAGAACTAGCATTCTGTAGCCTTGTCAGATTTCATTTAGAATGTGTATCTTTCATGATATACCTAGAATGTATCATGCCTATGGGGAGGAAAAAAACAAAAAATCCTCCTCCGCTGTTCCACAAATAACAGAAATAAATTAATAAATATACATTAAATAGAAAAACCCTGACATTTAAAACCAAAATAAATATAATATATATTTAGTGTTGGCTACTAAAAACATTTTAGTTAGATTTTAATGTACATTTTTAGTTTATTTCAGTTACCTATTGATACCATGCCTCACAATGTCCCAGCACTGCAAAGATGCACCCAATGTAGGACCTTGATTCCTGAAATGTGGGACTTTTTATCTCTTGCCTGTCTTCCTTTGAGTGGCCCTTGTCTTTTTCTCTCTCCCTTCATTCATTCTCTTCTGTCTTGCCATTGGTTCCTTTCCCTTCAGTATTTTGTTCCTTCCACCTCATGGTACTTACTGTGCTCCTCTCCTGCCCATTTTTGGGCTTGTCTACTCTACGAAATTAGGTCGCATTTATTAAAGTCGACCTGTAGCCTCCCATTTTACAAAATCGATGGTGTGTGTCCCCACTATGCACATTCTGTCAGCAGAGCACATCCCCATTACCATGGGTAGCATCGACTCACGGAGTGATGCATTCTGGGCAGCTATCCCACAGTTCCTGCTGCCAATTGGAATTCTGGGTTAGGCTCCCAATGCCTCATGGGACAAAAACATTTTCGTGAGGTGTTTTGCGTACATATTGTCAGCCCCCCATGATGCACTTGGCTCCTCCCTCCTTCCCTGAAAGCAACGGCAAACAATCATTTTCATGCCTAAAAGCCTAGGTTACTCGTGCAGACGCCATAGCCAGCAAGCATGGACCCCACTCAGCTGTACGTACGCTGTTGTTGTGAGCATCACAAACACCTTGTGCATAGTCCTGCAGTATTTGCAGAGCCTAGCCAGGAGCAGCCGCATGGAAGAATGTGATGCCATGCAAATAGCTGGAAGCCATGGAATGGAGCAATTCACATATACTGGCAGCGGCAGCTGGACTTGTTGACACAGTGGAACGCCGCAGGGCCAGGGAAACAAGCATAGACTGGTGGGACCACATTGTGATGCAGGTATGGGATGAGGAGCAGTGGCTACATAACTTTCAAATATGTAAGGCCACTTTCATGGAACTTTGTGAATTGCTTTCCCCAGCCCTGAAGTGCAGAAATATCAAAATGAGACCTGCTCTGACAGTTGAGAAGCGAGTGGCAATAGCCCTGTGAAAGCTTGCAACGCCAGATTGCTACCAGTCAGTTGGGAATCAGTTTGCAGTGGGTAAATCGACCATAGGGGCAGTTGTGATCCAAGTATCTAGGGCAATCAATTCACTTCTGCTAAAAAGGGTAGTGACTCTGGGAAACGTGCAGGACATAGTGGATGGCTTTGCAGCGATGGGGTTCCCTAACTGTGGTGGGGCAATAGACGGAACTCACATCCCTATCTCGGCACCAGAACACCTTGTCAAAGAGTACATAAACCAGAAGGGGTACTTCTCAATGGTGTTGCAAGCACTAGTGGATCACAGGGACCGTTTCACCAACATCAACATGGGATGATCGGGAAAGGTACATGACGTGTGCATCTTTAGGAACTCTGGTCTCTTCAGAAAGCTGCAAGAAGGAACTTTCTTCCTAGACCAGAAAATTACTGTTGGTGATGTTGAAATGCCAGTAGCTATCCTTGGAGATCCGCCTACCCCTTGCTTCTGCGGCTCATGAAACACAGGCAGCCTGGACAGCAGTAAGGAGCAGTTCAACCATAGGCTGAGCAAGTGCAGAATGGTGGTAGAATGTGCCTTTGGACGTCTAAAGGGGCGCTGGCGCACTTTACTCACTAGGTTAGACCTCAGCGAAAGCAGTATTCCTATTGTTGTTGCTGCTTGCTATGTTCTACATAATATATGTGAAAGTAAGGGGGAAAAGTTTCTGACGGGGTGGGGGATTGAGGCAGATCCCCTGGCTGCCAATTATGAGCAGCCAGGCACTAGGCAATCAGAGAGGCAGTGCGCCTCGATGTGCCCTTCTTAAAGGCTTTGAAAACCAGTTTCATGAATGATCCAACACTGATGTGACAGTTCTGTGTGTTGTTCCTTAACAACCTTCCCCCTTTTTTGCATGTACTGCCCTGTAAACTAATACCCCACCAACCACAGTGTACACAGTGAAGAAAGAGCCTCTTGTCCTCAATTCATGCATTTTTATTATGCTAACAAACAGTGAACAGAGACAGCAATGAATAGCAATGATAACTAGGTAAGGGCCTGATAACACAGGGAGGGAGGAGCAAGGACACATAGCTTATTACAATTGCACTGTCTAGCAATCAAAGCTGTGGGAATGAGAGCTTTCTGCTCCATGAACCATCCCCAGGAGTTGAGTTCAAGGAATAATGGAACTCCCTCCTCCCCTCCACACACACATTCTGGGACATCTGGGAGAAGAGGCTATAGAACTTGGTGAGGAGGACAGCTGGTTCATCATTGAGTGCAGTGGGATGCTAGGTCTAGCTGCCTTTCCTGCACTTCAATCAGACGCCTCAACATATCCGTTTGCTCCCCCATAAGCTGCAACATCTCCTCTTGCGTGTTAGTCTTGTTCCCTGCTTGCTTTCCTACCCTGTTGGCCTGTGCGCATGCTCTCTGAGGGTGTGAGCCTCCATGCACTCAGCCGGGCCTTGTCAGCCTCGGAGGAATGCATCAAATCATAGAACATGTCTTCCCTTGTTCGCTTTTTTCGCCTTCTAATCTGGAACAGTCTTTGTGCTGGAGTGGAGGAAGTACCCAGAGAAAATGTTGCAGCTGCAAGGAAAAGCATACATTGTTGAAAACAAAAGGTTAACTGTTGCAATGAATGAAACAATTCACAGCAGTAAATACATTCCCTGAGGTACTCGGCCAAATTTTGTGTTTTAAAAGAAGAGCCTGCCAGTGAGGTACAACACATGGCAGAGCACTGGGCAGCAGATTTCAGTTTGCAGGCAGGCATGGTAAGCACACACAAAAGGGTAGGCCGTGTGAGGCCACACCCGGGGACATTTTTTACTGTGGAAACTCTTGGCACATAAACAGGCTTTTCCGGGGAGCACCCTTTGCGTGGCTGCATTGCCTGCCACTGTATCCCAATTGTTTACCTCAAATTAAACATTAACCACAATTGCATTTAACCCCTGTACTGTTATTACTAGTGTGCACTCACCAGAGGTGCCTTCCCCTCCATCACAGTCCCGCACCAGTGGTTCCTGGGCGGGGATTGGCTCCAGAGTTAGAAAAAGGTCCTGGCTGTCGGGGAGAATGGATCCTCCGCTTGCCTGCTGTGCATTCTCCTCCTCCTCCTCTTCTTCCTCATCAACAATGTCCTCCTCATTGTTGCCTGTGGCCGCCTGGGGGCCCTGGGAGATATCCAGGGAGAGTGTTGGGGTACTGGTCTGGTCCCCGCCTAGAATCGCATGCAGCTGCTCATAGAAGTGGCATGGTCTGTGGCTCAGCACCAGAGCAACTATTCGCCTCCCTTATCTTCTGGTTCGCTTGCCTGAGCTCCTTTATTTTCACACGGCACTGCTGTGTGTCCCTGGTGTAGCCTTTTCCCCCAATGCCTTGTGCGATTTTGGCATAGATGTCAGCATTTCTTCTGCTGATTCGGAGCTCTGCCTGCACAGACTCTTCTCCCCACACAGCAATCAGATCCAGTGTCTCCTGTATACTCCACGCTGGAGCGCGTTTGCGTACCTGGGCAGCTGTGGTGGTGACCTGTCCACGGTGATCAAACAAGGAAATGAAATTCAAAGTTCCCAGGGCTTTTCCTGTTTACCTGGCTGAAGTGCAGTAGAGTTGAAAGCGCTGTCCAGAGCGGACACATTGGAGCACTCTGGGACACGTCCTGGAGGCCAAACAAGTTGAAATACACTGTGCTGTGACTACACTACCCCTAATTCGACCCAGGAAGGTTGAATCTAGCACTACTCCTCTCATTGAGATGGAGTACAGGCGTTGCTTTTAAAAGCCCTTTAGGTTGGCAGGAAGGGCTCTGTAGTGTAGACCTAATGCAGGGAATGTCGATTTAACGACGTAGTGTAGACCAGCCCTTTGTGTCTTATCTCTGTTCCACCCACCACAGCATAGGAGCACTATTCATGTTTTTTCTGTCAGTAGGTTGATGCTTTTTCTTTCAGTGAATGCTTCCCTCCTAGCTTTGCTCACATGCTTCAGGCAAAGCAGAGAGGAAAGTGATAGTATTAGAGGAGATCAGACAGCGCAAGATCAACATTAGCAAAGTTCAGAAGCATGCTGGGACATAGTCAGGAAAATGCCTTAAAACCGGATGTCCCATGAAATGCAGTACATTTGAAGAATGTGACAGCATTTAGAACCCTGAAGGGTTGTAACATCTATAGTTGTTTTTGTATCCACAATTTGCAGTAGTTTTGACTATAAGAGCATAAGGATTGAAAGGGAATTGACAGTTCAGGTAGTTTTCTAAAAAGTGGCCATTAAAAGAACCGTTATCTTAAAATTTCTTGGTTTTGTTTTTAGTTACTTGAAAACTTCTTTTCCTTACAGAGGCACCTCGTCAGTTTCAGAGATCCCTGTAAATATGTGCGTGTTGAGAATCATCTTCTTAGTTCATCTTTCAGTTGATTTTTAAGTGCATTATTTGCTTAGTCAAACATATATTTTGTTTCCATAAACGTATTATTTGTCTGATAAATCCTATTGGTTTATTTGGATCCTTTACAGCCTGTAAGGCAAACACAGATTTTGGCATGTGTTGTGGTTTAGAAAACATGTATTATTTACCCATCAGAAAGTAATGGGGCCATTATGGTCCCGCTTGTTAAATCCTTCTCAGTTGTTGTTGTTATTATTATTATTATTGACCCAATAGACAGAAACAACTCTTGGGAGCTGTTGTGGTCTATTCATATTCATTTAGTAGTCATGCATGTGCATTAAGTCTGCTTGCTGAAAATACTTTTAAATGTTTGGCTGAAAAAAATGTGTTAAGCTATGTTTGTAAATGAAATCGCTTGGTCAGTTTTAATTCTCTCTTCCTCTCCACCTGAAAGAGTTTTATCCCAGTGACTTTTTTTAAAGGCCTATGTAACTTAACACACTGTCTAACTTTTTAGAGAATAAAAAAAAATGTTTTTACAGGGAGATTTGTATGCCAAATTTCAGACTAAAAGCAAATTTGTACAGCTGAATTATAAAACAGGAGTTCATAATGGAAATGTTGACACATCCACAACTTTAGTGGTGCAAGTAGTTTTGCTACAACAACGCTTTTGTATTTCGGAATTAGATGTTTATATAATTTTAGTCAAATAACTTTAAAAAAAAAACCTTTCACATAACATTTGAGTCAGTGTAGATTAGGCTAAAAAGTTGTTGTCACCAGTGGTATTAACACTTGGCACCAGAAACAAAATTTTCCATAACCATGAGCAAAAAAAAAAAGCACATGGAGGTTACCACCAGTGGTGGAAGTGCACCAACTCTGAACAATATACATCGTATCCTCCCATTTTGTGCTCTACCATTGTGGACAGGAACATGTAAAGATTAGCAGCTGCTTTGATGCACCAGGTCCTTTCAGATCCATGCCACAATGATTTGACCTGCGCTGTAGTGACTGCTCTTTGTGGTGGGTAAAAATTCATGCCTGTTTACAGGACCAGCAGAAGGTCCAATGAAGTCTCACTGAAGGCCTCAAAATAGGGTTTAAATTATGACATAAGAGGAATATAGCCCTTGTTCTGACCTGCAGCAAAGAGGTGAATTTCACTCTGTAGACAAGGTCTGCTGACATACCTTCTTTTAGCAGGCTCAGCAGTTGTTACAGTGCTTACTGTGCTCTGCTCAACACACCTCAAAACTGCTCAGACAGTCACAGAATCATAGGGCCCAATCCTACATGCAACCAGTAATGCAAGTGTCATTCAACACTGAGTTAGCAAGTCTAGAATTTAGACATAAAATCAATGATTAAGTTCAAAATTTTAAACCAGACACTGTGGTCTCCTTAAAGTTCCTAGAAAAATCATTTGATCCAAAATCAACATTTTATAAGTAGTTATAATATAAACATAGAAGGTTGGATCTTGGGATTGCAAAAGGGCAATGTTAAACTAGTTTTTGGTTAACTTAAACAGTGAATTTTCATTCTTTCAGGTGTTTGGGTTTCTTGTGAGGGTTGTCCTCTCTATCTTAAAGTTATTTGACTGGGATTATACCTTATGTATGTATACACATTAACCTCTGCCTAATTACGTTTAATCATGGGGGAAACTGAACGTTTAGGAATAAAATGAGAATATGACAAAGCAGTCAGTGGTTTCTATTTTTATTTAACATTTACTATCTGTTATTAAATGCACACTTCCATGGTGCATTGCAGAATCCCTTTTTTACTACAGCTATGAACAAAGTCCAAAGAATTTAACAGTGAATAACAATAAATCAATAATTTAGTGACAGTTAATCAAGCTTGAATAGATTAGTGTTACATTCTCAAATGACTTTACATACAATCTAGTAGTTTTGAATAAGGAGTCTAGCTTGCTCAAGAAGATTTGAAGCATTTTAACCAACCACTTTGGCACCCCAAACCACTACCTGTCATTCTTTGGCCTTCTTATAAGATCATTAGTCAGTAATTATAGCTCTTGTCTGTGAAATATAGTAATCAGTATTTGCTAACCTCCATTATGCAAACATAAATCAGTCGAGAAAAATGGTAGAGGACATTTATTTGCAGTCTGTTTACTTTAGAAGTTCTTCACAGGTAGTCCACAAGAAGGCTTCATTTGCCAAAGCTAAAGCAGTCTATTGCTCTTTTCTATAGACTTTGCTTATCATTAATAGAAAGCAGCATGTGTACATCCTGCAAACTCATTTCCTTATTTAAAGTGGGCATCCTTCCGTTGCTGAGATATGCTTCCTCTTTTAATACAGGAGTGAGGACCAAGCCTTTGTAAGCTCTTAAAGGCACATCCCTTCCAAATGACCTTTTGTCCTGTGCTACTAAGTTGCATTGTTTAGTCGACGAGTCTGTGTTCATTATAGTTACATGAGATGTCCTAGGAAAAGAAAAAGGGTTTTGGTAATTAAATTTGGAAACGTGTCACATTTTCCTATTATAAAGCGTAAATGAACGCTCAGTAGAATGCCTGGTTCCTTTTTGTATTGTGCTGGATGAAATGAGTTCCAAGGAATAATATAATATTTAACAAGGTTCTTGTTGTTGAGTCTCAGAGCATCTCTGCTCAGGCAAAATTAAAAAAGAAAAATACAAAATTTTGTCTAAATCTTTTAAAATCTGTCATGCAAATACAATATTTTACTCCTTTATTTCCTCTTGAATTAGAAATAATAAAAGGCACCCAAACACAGGTTCTGAACAACCTCTGCAAGTTATGCAAAATAACAAAATGCACAGTCAACATCTGCCTCCTATCGGGCAGCAGCAATACATAATCAAATACCATTACCCTGACAACACCCTGATCTGTATCTCAGCCTCTATATCTCTCTTCAGAGGCCAGCTGAAATAAATGGATCATGTAGTGTACCCATACTGTTTTTTAGTATCTTTGATTTTTCACTGATTAAAGAGCTGTGTTAAAAGAGAACTTTTTTACCTTTTATGTTAAAAACTCCTCTTCCTTGATTTACTTAGCAATGCCACAAACAGTTGACTTCACACTTCATTCCTGTGCCTGTGGCATTACTGAATAAATCAAACAGGAGAAGGTATGTCATTATAAAGGAGGTAGTTCCTATTTACTGTACCTTAGTAGGCGGCAGTGAAGGAAAAGGAAATACAGAAAAAGTTCATGAGGTTTTGATGATCTCTTGGAGCCAAATTCTGCCATTGGATACTTGTGTAAGCTGTAACTGCATAATGAGTTAGTTAATTTTTTCTATTTTTATCCTGGCACCAGGTAATTCAGAGGGGAATGCTAACCCTTCGCTGAGGTACTTCATATGAACTCCTTTGTCTCAAGGACCAGAATTTTTTTTCCCAATAAATAACCAGGAAAAGTCAGTTACAACAATACTTTTCGTTTGGAACTGTAGGCAATTCATGGGCTGTCTTGTTTTGAAATGAATAGTTATGTGCTTCAAAGAAACTTGATTATTGGTACTTGAACACTCCAGACCTATTTTCATCAACAGGTATAATGTCTTTCAATGATTTTCAAGAATTAGCCATTGATGGCAGGAACTCTGTTTTTAATCTTTATTATCACTATATACACCTCTACCTCGATATAGCACTGTCCTCAGGAGCCAAAAAATCTTACCGCGTTATAGGTGAAACCACGTTATATCAAACTTGCTTTGATCCGCCGGAGTGCGCAGTCCCCGCCCCCCCGGAGCACTGCTTTACCGCGTTATATCCGAATTCATGTTATATCAGGTCACGTTATATCGGGGTAGAGGTGTAGTTTATTTTTGAACAATTTGTGAATCCTTTCTTATTCCAAGGTCCTATCCTGAATTGGGGATCTGTTAATGCAGACCTCCCCACTCATGTGTGTTCCATTGACTTAACTAAGATGGATGAATGGCCTGCACAGGGGATCCTGACATAATAGGTTACCTAGTGCGTATCTTTACATACTGCAAGTGATCCCAACTTCGATGGGACTCCGCGCGTGCATAAGTCATTGCAGGTTCAGAAACTTAGTTGCAAAAAGTCTTTCATTGTGAAACAGAGGTGCCTGTGTGCAGTGTATAATAACTCATACTACAGTGCCATTGTTTTAGGACCACACAGAGTAATCAGCTGAAAAATATGGCTATTTCTAGCTTGTGAAACAGTAAATCCAATGAGGCCGCAGAAGGCCACTTGCAACAGAACAACACATTTATCCTTTAAACTTAATGGAAGGGATGATCTTGTGGTGAAGGCACTGGACTGAGACTCCAGAGATCTGGGTTCAGTTCCTAGCTCTGCCACAGGCTTCCTGTGTGGTTTTTGTTGTTTATTGATATTGAGATAGCATTTAATGGCCTCAACCGGGTTGGAGCTCCATTGTCCTAGGCATTGTACATGCATATAGTAATTGACAGTCTCTGCCCCAAAGAACTTACAGTTTTGGGCAAGCCACTTAATCTCTCGTGCCTCAGTTTTCCATCTGTAGAAGGGATATGATAATACTCCCTTTCTCCCACCTTTTGTCTGTCTTGGCAATTGGCTTGGCTATGTAGATTGTAAGCATAGTTCTTACTATGTTTAGTGTATGGCACAATACAGTGAGGCTCTGATCTTGCCTGGAGCCTTCAGGCACTACACTAGTACAAATCATAAGCAATAATCAATTACCCCCAGGCTCTAGTTCATGTATATATGATTTGGGGTCAATTAATGGCTTGATCAGAGAAAAAACAATAATAATAAAAGAATCCCCAAATAGACTGATATCTTATAAACTGTGTTATATTGTTTCTCCAAGTAAATGTCTGTCCAACTAAAATACAATTATAAATGAATGACTTGATGGAAAATTAAAACTTGCCATTTATTCTGAGTTTAGAATTGTTTGGCTGAGGATACATTGCAGAACAGGTCTTTGCATGACTTTGAATTTGAGTGATTACTGAGAATCTTTAGCCTTCAGTTCATTAAATCCGCAGTGTCTCTTGCAAAAGCAACTTGTCATATTTACTGCACTGAAGGTACCTATACTATGGCTGTGAAAGTGATACCAGCGATCTGAGAGAGAAAAAAGTGGCAATTGCAGCCTGCTGACTGTTAGCGGAGTCTGGAAACAAAAGGCATTAACCTCAGACCTCTTGGTGTGCATGGGCAGATGTAGCAGAAGCTATGGAGGAGCCATGTGTCCACTCACACTAAGAAGTCTGAAGGACAGATCACATGGTTGCTCTTTTACTTTAGTCAGCAACTGATAGCTCAGTCTTTGAGGGACAGCTTTAATTTGTGCTGTCAATTTGGCTAAGCACTTTTTAGTGACACAGCTGTGCCGCTTAAAGGCGTGCAGTGTAGCCGCTGTTTGTCGGCAGCTCTCCCGCCATCATAAATCTTCCACCCCCGACGAGTGGCGGTAGCTTTGTCGGCAGGAGAGCTCTCCTGCTGACAAAGCGCTGTTCACACTGGCGCTTTTTGTCGGTAAAACTTTTGTCATTCGGAGTGGGGGTGTAATTTTTTCACACCTCTGAACAACAAAAGTTTTGTCGTTCAGGTTCCAGTGTAGACAAAGCCTTACTGCAAATTGATCTGACAGATTTCTTCAGTTTTGTTTAAAACCAAGTAATATGTGTATCATGAATAAAACTGTGTAAATTTTGTACACAAATTTAAATGTTAGCTGTTTTATTGTATATTATTTTTATTACAGTAGGGTCCCAGTCCTGTTTGGGACCCATTATGCGAGTCAATGTAGTATGCATAGTAAGAGATATTTTGTATCATAAAGAGAAATGATGAACAAAGAGTGGAAGAAAAGAAATACTGTCCCCATGTTACAGATGGAGAAATGAGTCACAGAGATTAAGGTGAAATCCTGCACCCACTGAAGTCAATGGAATTTTTGCCTCTGTGTTCAGAGGGGCCCAGATATCTCCCAAAATAAATTGCCCAAAGTCACACAGGAAGTCAGTGGCAGAGCTGGGAACTGAATTCAGTTCCCAGAGTCCCAGCCCAGCTTAATGAATGAATTATTTAAAAACTCCCCAAGCTGAACACATTAAGAACTTTCAGAATACCTGGGCAGGTTTGAAGATTTGAAAGTTCAGTATATCAGGTTTCTGTGTCATGTGCAAATACATCATACTTGCATAGGTAATAGTCTGAAGTAAGGTATTCACTAAAGTTGCTCTTACCACCTTATCTCCTGCTTGCTCAAGTTCCAAAGACACATTATGACCTGGTGGTTAGCTTTATAAATTGTGGGTGAAATCCTGACCCTGATGAAGTCAGTGAATGATTTTGTGCTATTAACTGCAGTGTGGGTGTGTCTTTATGAAGTGTGAGTGAGTGTTTGTTCAGGGGTTAAAATTAAGGTACTGGCAGTAAAGGAGGCTGGTTTCCCCTCCCCCATTCTCATCTCTCAAAATAAGATACTGTTCAGGCAGCTTTGTTGTTAGATCTTGCTTGCTTTGTGTGTGTGTGTGTGTGTGCGCGCAAAAGCCAGCTGGTTAATGACCTTAACACTCTTGGAATGCTCTGCTCTAGTAGAGTGGGGGGGAAGGAGGAAAAGGGGGAGGGCAAGACATTCTCACTGCTTGGGTGTTCAGTCTCCTGAGCAAATGGACATGAGAACACATGCCAGAAGAACCTGTATGTCTACAGCTCTTATTAGAAAAATAAGAATATTTATATTTTTAATTAAACAAGTTGCAATGGTTTCCTTCTGCAGCTGTATATGAATATTTTCACCTTAAACATTTACTGAAGGTATACAAGGTTTTTCTTTTTTCTTTCTTTTTTTTTTTTTTGTAATATGAAGAAGGAAAAAGCCAGATCACCTGCAAATTATATGAATAAAGACCATCTAAATTGCCTTCATGTGTTATCTACTATTGGGCAATTTGTGCAGTATGGTATAAACTGGGTGCATGAATTTATGTAGTATTTGGTTCTGCTATTTTGTACATGTATGAAAGTAGTAGTAAGGCACTAATGCTGCATACACTAGTGTATGTGCTTAGCCATAAGTGTGTGCATAGTTCCATTGGCTTCAATGAGACTATTCATGAGCTTAAAGATAAGCATACAGCTAAGTGTTCGCAGCATTGGGGTCAATTGGGCTTGTATAGTGAAGCCTATATCAGCACTTATAGAATAAACTTCTGTTTTTAGCAGCTTATATATGCAGCCAGAAAATACGTTGCTTGGTATTTTTAGTACATTTTATGTTTTTAACAAATCAGAAAACATAAGAACCTTTCGTTTCTAATTCAGAGCAGATTTTTAAAATGTTTTTATAATTAGGTTTGTGGATCTAATTCACATGTGGTATAAACTTCTTTGACATTAATGGCGTTCCACGTATGTGTCTGAGACCAGGACATGCACAATTGTATCCCGGCTGCTGGTTTTAAGAGCAATCTGCCTACTCTTCTAACCAATCTGGTGGCATAGCTAATCGGGCAAACTACTACAGCTGTGCTCGTTAGGCTGAAAGGAAATAAAATGGTGCCCATGATGGAACCTTTAGCTTAAGTTTTTGTGCTCTTTTAATATCAGATAGGTGGTTACGGATTTTTCGCAGCGTTGTTGCTCTGTGCTATTATTTTAAAGGACCGTTAGGTTACCCAGAGACTGGCTGAATTAAAGGTCCTGATTTCTGTCAGCCATGTACAGTACCAGGTTTGAATTTGAGCATGGTTATAAAAATGAGTTTTCCTACTTAAAAAAAACAAAAACAAAAACGCCTTAAGAGTCATTATGAACTATTACCTTGATGCTCTGGGATATAAGGATAGAGTGTACTGTCTGGGCTCAAAAAAATCAATTTTTTAACAAACTTGGTACATTAAGAGAGGAATGCATAGCAAGTAGCTTGTGCTGACCCTAGAAATTACATTCATTCTGCTACCCATCAGTGCATATTTTAATAGTGTACTTAATCATGTGGGGTGGTGGAAGGGGTAAAAGGAATACCTATCTGATCTGTTGGATAAATTATCCATCTATTAAAAAATCTGGCCTAACATACTCTTTTTTTCTTTTTAAGCTAGCAAAGAAAATTCACAGAGAAAAAAGAATTATAAACAAGAATTATAAAGTTTTAGTAAAAGTAGTAAAAATCAAGCTGAATCAAAATATTAAGACTATGCATTTTAATCACATGCCACGTTGTTATGTTAAAATGGTAAAAAGAAATGCAAATTAACAACATCTTCTTTTATATTTCAACCTCTGTGAAAATGTTAGGAAAGAAAATCTTTTCACTTGCAACTAAGAATCCATGTCATTCTATACTTGTGTAGATTTTTGTAAAAATGCCAAAACACCAGCACACCCTATCAAGCATACCTGACACATTTTGAAATTGAACAATGGTGTAATTATTCTTGGTTTTTGATATATATGACAGGTCAAGAGAAATTTTTCATTTAAGAGCATTTTACATTTAAGATATATTTTGTTTACCAAATCACCGAAAATGAAGTGTACCCTTTGAAAGAAAAGAGTAATGTTACTCTTTAAAAATTAATGAAAAATAAGGTTAATGTGAGATAAAAAAATCTAACTTTTAATCCTGTAGCATAAACAAACAAAAAAAACCTCGAGGAAATTCAAAATTAATTCAGTATTTATTCATTACATCTTTTAATTGGGCTAAATCTTGCAAGCTTCACTCGGGATTGACATCAGTGGGACTTTTGCCTAACCCAGGACTACACAGTTCAGCCTATTATGAAAATGAAATTCTCCTATATGTGGATTTTTCTCACCTAAGCAATGAAAAATAAACAAATGATATTACAGTACAAAATTATTGGTCCCTAAAATTCTTTGAAATTGCCCATTTTCAATGTATGCAGAATTTTTTTTGTCACAGGTGTCTCAAGCTGGAGTTTTTTGGGTGAGAGTTTTTATTTTCCAGCTTAGTACTAATGTGGACACGAGAACGAATGGATATAAACTGGCCGTGGGGAAGTTCAGGCTTGAAATTAGACGAAGGTTTCTGACCGTCAGAGGGGTGAAATATTGGAACGGCCTTCCGAGGGAAACGGTGGGGGCGACGGACCTGTCTGGTTTTAAGATTAAGTTAGATAAGTTTATGGAGGGAATGGTTTAATGGTAAAACATAGTAGCCAAGGAAAACCAAGCAATGGTACGTAAATAGTATAATGGCCAACAAGGGTCCGGCTAGAGACTCTTGCCTACGTGCTCGGGGTCTTGCTGATCGCCATATTTGGGGTCGGGAAGGAATTTTCCTCCAGGGTAGATTGGCTGAGCCTCTGGAGGTTTTTCGCCTTCCTCCGCAGCATGGGGCAGGGATCGCTAGCAGGAGGGTCTCTGCCGATTGAAGTCACTAAAACACAGGATTCGGGACTTCAACAGCAAAGTCCACGGAAGGGTTTTGTGGCCTGCAGCATGCAGGGGGTCAGACCAGATGATCATAATGGTCCCTTCTGACCTTAAAGTCTATGAGTCTATGAGTCTATTTTTACACTGGTAATCATAACGAGTCCCTGTAGCAATGTTAGATTTGTGATGTACTTGCAGAGAGACCATTACAAGTTTATAAACCCAGCAATCAAAGATGGTAAAGTTGCAAAATATTCTTTTTTTTAAGTAGTTGTTATATGTTTTGGATTCCTATAATGAACCATTGATTATCTTTGTTTTTCTCTTCTGATTTATTTTACACTCACCTCTTGTAATGTCAGGTTTCTCATCCCCACATATTTGCCATAAGCATGGTCTAGTAGTTAAAGCACTGTGAGTCAAAGACCTAGGCTTGTGTTTTCATCTCTTGCAACTGATTTTCTGGGTAACTTTATGCAAATCATTAACAATATTTAAAAAAAGAAATCTGTGCCTCGGTTTCCCCCTGTGTAAAATGGGGATAATACTTCGTTTTTGAAAGGGGTTTTTTTTTTTTTAGATCCTCCAGTATAAAGGTCTGATAGTAAGTAAAGTAAAAGTATTGTTGATTTTTACCTACCACCTGTAGTACACAGGAAGACTTGTGTACCCTTTTCCTGTTTATCTTCATGACAGATTGGTGCCCTTGTGGTGTGGACATGAAGGATATAAAAGCATGACTGTTGGATCCCAAGTGGAGTTTGCAAGGGTGGTATTTAAAAAAAAGAAAAGAGTCCATGTTTTGACTTTTTAAACTGAAATTATTTGAAATGGAGGTTACAGAGGAAATAAATATGGTATACTAAGATGGCACCTTTTTGCTTAGGTTTTTGTTCTCTTTTAATAGGTGATTAAAGATTTTTCACCATGTAGTTGCTTTGTGCCATTATTTTAACAAGACTAGTAACTTAAGATGTCCTGAAGATGAAGAGGATCTGCATTCTGGTCTTCAGAGTGGAAGTTAAAAATAGACTTGAAAATAGCAACAAGCTGAGTCTGCTGCTTCTCTAATAGCCTTTTCAACTAGTTTAAAGCAAATGATTCATCAAATACAGAACACTAAAAGAAGAAATCTGCCAATTTGTAGAATTTGACTCCTCCTAATCAGAACAAGGCAACAGGATGTTGAGTTCCTGCTCTGCACCTGATTAAAGCCAAATGCACTAGAAACAGCTGGGAATAAGAGGAAGCGCCAAGTTCTTCTCAGTTGGGGGTAGCACAGCAAAAGAATGTATTAAAAAAAAAATCCCCTCTACCTTTGTTGTTTTATTTTCCTGACTCTTTGACAGATAAGCACTTATTTCCTCTGGTATTTTGGACCCGTTAGAAACCACGTGCAATGTACAGAACCTAAGAAGAAGCTAGATGTGTATATATCGTTTAGAAAAAATCATTTTCGTCACAGTATTTTAGGACATTCCTGGTCAGCATAGTTCAGCCAGATTGGTAACTTTACACACTGTGTACATGCAGGTGCCAAATTCTCAGAGTTCTGCCCACCCACTGTTAACAAGTCAAAAACTATACAAGAATAGAAAGCAAACTGAGATGTATTTTCCATCTGGATCTTTGTGGGAGTTTTCACTGCTGTACCCTACAACAATTCCTTGAATTGAATTAGAGAAATGTAAGGGTGGAAGGGACTTCAAGAAATTATGTAAACTTGTTTTTATTTAAAAAAAAAACATCAACGGTGGAAATGCATCCAAATTCAAAACTTTTGCTAGTGGTTTTATCTGTGGGTCTAGAAACTCTACACACATAACTCTTAAAGTTAAAGTATGTGAATGCCCTAAAATGCCTTTTCATGAACTGATTCCAAAATGTGTTTTAAGAATCACATAGAACAAAATCAAGCACAAAAAGTATCTTGCAGACTATACTGCAGATATAGTAATAGTTTGTTTTGCTGTTTAAAATATGTTCATTATTGTGGCATCAAAGTTCTCTTAAGACCTTAAAACAAAATCCTATTAGGAAGTGACTTCTAATGTGGCTATTCCCATGATGCTGGCTCTCAGCACTGGCATCATAATGCTCTTTTGTACATGTGCAGTTTCCTCTGTGCTGCCAGTGTTAACACAAGCTGTTGTTGCATGTCCTCTGCCTTTCATGACTCTGATCCAAAGATGGTTGAAGCCAGTAGAAATACCCTGTTGACGTCACTGAGCTTTGGATCAGGCCCCATGATTGTACAGTAATATTCAATCTTACCACACACCTCGTCTCTCTCTCTCTCTCTCAACTCTGCTGGAAGAGCAGAGTAAATAGTCTTACTAATTACTGTGGTCTGAAAAGGGGGTGATGAGTTCCATTCTTAGGCAAGCTTTGTTTTCAAATGGAAACTTCTCTTTGAATTTTCCCTCAACCCTTTTTCTTGCAATAAAGATCAGTGGGACTGAACCATCTATATGCTGTTTTCTCTTCTCTCAAGTGAAGCTGGACAAGATGACCCATCTCTATCTCCTCATTGCCATGTGCATCCCCTTTTCTTTTCTATCTATAGTCTATTTGTCTCTGGTATTTCTGTGAACTTCCTTGTTCCATGAAACTGCCCTTTTATGAGCCTCATTGGTACCAGTGCACTGGCCATAATAGTTTTGGAAGCACTACTAATTTACTTTAGCACCATGAGAAGCAGGGTGGATTTGATTTAAATCAACTTGATTTAAATCATGATTTAAATCACTAGTCAGGAAGACTCGATTTAATCATGGATTTCTATGTGTTGGTTGTTATAACCTTAATACATATTCTTCACAGCTCAGAGATAGATGTAGGTTTCATTGTTAGAAAGTACATACTATACATTTTTAAAGTGATTTATTTTGAAAACTTTTCAGATTAGTTTTACAGCTATATCAGAAAATGAATGATTGTTTGGTTATTTCATTTACCAAAGGTAATTGAAGCAGATATTTATGAAGTCATTGGGAGGTGAACTATCAGGTTAATTTAATATTTGGAGGATTTTCTTGCCATGCTGCATTAGGAGGACATCACCACCAGACAGGCATTAAAATTGTTTTATTTAACTAAAACAACAACGTTATGTATTCTAGATTTTTTTCTTCAACAGCAAACATAATATTTTAACAAAACAAGCATATGAATTTTTGGATTTAAACATTCAAGTTTTTTAAAATCAGGTTTGTTTGTGTTAAAATTGTTTAACTAAAATAGTTAAAAGAAATATTTAAAAAAAAATTAAATCTACTATGTCAGGTCAACATGAGAAACTTAAAATATTGGCTTCTGCAGCTAATTCAGTCGTCTTCACCTTCATTTTCCTGTTTGTTCATAATCTGGAAAAGAAAAGCAAGCTTTCTTGCTTTTTCAGGTCCCAAATGATTTCTCAATCTGGCATGAATTAGTTCAAAGGAAGAAAATATTCTTTCTACACTGGCAGAAGAAGCTACTGCTGTTAAAAGTGAGATGATCACTTCAGCAGTCTCTGAATAAATAATATATTGAGATATACCTATCTCACAGAGCTGGAAGGGACCTTGAAAGATCATCCAGTTTAGCCCCCTGCCTTCACTAGCAGGACCAAGTACTGATTTTTGCCCCAGATCCCTAAGTGGCCCCCTCAAGGATTGAAATCACAACCTTGGGTTTAGCAGGCCAGTGCTCAAACCACTGAGCTATCCCTCCCCCTTTTCTAAATCCAAGTGCTTAAGTGACTTCCACCAGTTCACTGGTGTGACTTTCTTTAAATCATCATCAGCAAACATATATTTCTTGAATGGTTCACCCTTAGCTCTGAAGGTTATTCTAGTTAAGATTTGACCCTCGAGTACTGAGAATATTTGCAAGAAAATGAGCTGGAGATAGTGCTTATTCATTTGTTTTTTTTAATGCTTGTAATTTAACTCTGCCATTGCATATTTCTCTTTTTAAGATCTCACTCAGTTCCTTCCAAATTTCAACAGCATCAGCAATAAAACAGCTATTTCGCTGCATTTTGTTCAAGGCTACAGAAATAGGCTTCAGGGTACTCAGCTTGTGTTCAACATTTCTCTTAAACCCAAGGTTGAGAACTTTTGTTCACAAACTATCATCAGATTAGGCCAGTTCTTGATATAGTGCTCAAAACAGTCCACTCCCTGAGTTCCATCGAATGTTTTGTGGGAGAGTTAGCTTGGTTCCTCCTCCCACTTTTTTCAGAGCAGCTGCTGCAAAGTGGTTGTTACGGAAGTATTTTCCAACTTCAACAACATTAGCCTTTATTTCTGGAACACTGAAATCTTTGGCTAGGAGGTGCATCAAATGAGCACTGCAACTGTATGTTATTAGCTTGGGACTCTCTTCTAAATAATTTCTTCTCATCTTGCATACATTTGCAGCATTGTCTATGACCAAGCTGCATACTAGACATTTGAATTTTTTTCCCCACAGTTTGTTATAGCTTTTACTGCTACTTCTTGTAAGTATTCTGCCATGTGTGCATTTTCTGACATATCAATTGTTTCTGTAAAGAAGACATTCCCTTCTTCTGTTGTCACACAAGCACATACAACAGGATCAGTTGGACATTGCTCCACCCATCAAGACTCAGGTTAAAAATTTCACCCTTTAGACCTTTTGCACACTGCTTAATTTCTCTTTCATACAAGTATCCGGCAATTTGCCTGTGACATCTGCTTTGTTGGGTGGACTGTATCCTGGTCTTAATGACTGAACCATGTTAATGAAGTGTGGGTTCTCAATCATACAGAAAGGAGAGTTTGTTGCATAAACAAACCAGACAATTTTTTAATCAATTACCTCTTTTTGTAATCTGCTGGTTCTTATCAAAATCTTATCTATAGTTGGTTTGGGATGATGGAGGTTTTTTTTTTTTTCTTTTTGCTACAGGTGATATACTGTGGCTATGTGACATACATGATGTGACTGAAGCACTATCATTGGCAGATAACTCTGAAACTATAGAAAATGATGGTGATCTTGAAGGTGGATAGTCTTCAGAATCCTGTATGTTGAGGATGGATTCTCCTAAACAAAATAAGTCAATGCAGTTCTTTAATTATTATTACGATACTGCTCATTTAGTATTACTCATTGCATTCACTGACACGCTGTACTACTTTAAAGGCGAAATTGTAAAAGGAAGATCTGCCTATTTCAGCTATTTATTTTTTTATCACAACTGCATCTAAAATGATAGTACCATAGAGTAACAACTGTATTTTTTTGCTCAAACATGAGAATTGAAGAATAATCCAGAAGGAAGACGGTTAGTCTTTAAGAAAGAAGTATGAAATAAAAAGGGTTACCATCTTGAAGAGCCTGCATGTTCAGACATGTTCCTTTCATCATCTTCAACGCAGCTTCCTCCTGAGAAGGAACACTTCTCATGATGTTGTTTCATTCAGGCAACCAGGCCTTGCATTTCTTTGTTGCCCTGTTTGCAATTTGCACACATGCCTGTCTTACTCACAGTAGAGGAACTTCATTAAAATATTCCCAAACTGGGTCTCTTTTATGGCCTGCTGCCATTATAGGTTTTCCCATCTAGTGAGAGAGTGGTACGGTAGATCTCAAATCAATGAAGGCTACACTCAGAAAGACCTCAAGACTTCTGGAATATGCTGCTCAAACAGTTTCACTTTTGTTTTTACGGCCTGTCCCTCCCTTCTCACATTTATCTCCAGACTACTTCTCCTTTTCCAGAAATAGTCCGCCCCCAACAATCTTCTATTCATTGAAATTTTTGAAACTTTGCACTTTTAGAGAGAGGTAAGGGATTGACTCTGTGTACACAAATTTGCAGAGGGACAATAGGGTTGAGGTCTGTTATTTCTCACCTCTATATATTATTTTATTTATTTATTTATTTAAAACCATTTTTGCTCCAGCATGTAGTCGCTGGAGACACAAATCCACAGATTGAGTATTGCAAAACTAAGCATCTCTGATAGTATCTTCTAGACTGAGAACTGAGTCCCATTGGGTAGATAGAATGATTAACCTAAATAATCTATATAGAAGCCCTTGGAACCCCATAAGATTGGCTCTCTAATCCATGAACTATTAGAACTCATTTACAAAACTTTTCTTAAACATTACATGAATATATTGTCTCATACTATAGAATTAGAATTTATAATCCCTATTCCATGATGGATATTTTTGAGCTATAATGTATCTTAATTAAATCTACCTTTGGATAGGTTTTTCCATCAAAAAGCATTTTATCAAAAAAATCCGATTTAAATAAAGAAAATCTGATTTTTTTTTAAATCATTGATTTTTTATCCATCCTGTTGAGAAGAGAGACAGCCAAAATATTATGGCCTCCAAAAATGTATATTTAAGATTTTAGAATGTCAACCAAAATAGAATGCCTTTTTAACCAGCAAAGGGACTTTTACTTGTCACCGTTGAAAAGGCAAAGTAATATATGCCCATTGAGAGAAAAGGACACTTTATTAAACTTGCTCTGTAAATATTAAATATCAGGTACAGTGACTCCTCGCTTAACGTTGTAGTTATGTTCCTGAAAAATGCAACTTTAAGCAAAACAATGTTAAGTGAATCCAATATGCCCATAAGAATTAATGTAAATGGGGGGGTTAAGTTCTAGGGACATTTTTTTCACCAGACAAAAGACAAATTATATATATATATATATATATATATATATATATATATATAATCTCTCTCTCTCTCTTTTTTACACACACACACACACACACACACAACGTTTTAAACAAACAGTTTAATACTGGTACACAGCAATGATGATTGTGAAGCTTGGTTGAGGTGATGAAGTCAGAGGATGGGATATTTCCCAGGGAATGCCTTACTGCTAAATGATGAACTAGCAATTGGCTGAGCCCTCAAGTATTAACACATTGTTGTTAATGTAGCCTCACAGTCTACAAGGCAGCACAAATGGAGGGAAGGGAGACAGCATGGCAGACAGAGACACACACCGAGTATGTGTGAGAGAGAGATGTGTATTGCCCCTTTAAGTACTGTGACCCCACTCTAAGTACACTGTCTTGTAAAGTAGATCAGCAAGCTGAGATGGCAGCTGCTGCCAGGAAGCTCCCTCCGTCCGGTGCCCTATTGTGTGTCCCCCCTGCTCTATGGAAGATGGGGTAAGTGGGGTGCAGTAGCAGGGGGGAGGGGGACACCCTGACATTAACCCCCCTGCTTTCCCCCCCACCACCACAGCAAGCAGGAGGCTCCAGGGAAAAACTCCAAGGCAGAGGGCAGGAGAAACACATGGCAGTGGGGGGAGGGACAGCTGAACTACTGGCAACTGATAGCCTGCTGGGCAGCTGCTGCACAGGGAACTTAGGGGAACGGGGAGCTGAGGGGGGGGGCGGTGTGCTGCCGGTCCACCCTGGTTCCAAGCCCCCACCAGCTAGTTGCAACAGGCTGCTCTTCCTGCAAGCAGTGGACAAAGCAGGCGGCTGCCAAACGTCATTATAAGAGAGCATTGCACAACTTTAAACAAGCACGTTCCCTAATTAATCAGCAATGTGACAACGAAACAACGTTAACCGGGATGACTTTAAGTGAGGAGTTACTGTATTTCTGCTCCTCTTATGGCTCATTTTGGGATTTGGGAAAGTTATTCACTTCAGGTTCTGCAGGAAACTTGTAAAGCAGACATTTCAGCTCACATATTTGTTTTGGCTCGATCCTGTACTCTTGAAGTCAATAGGAGTTTTGCTATTTACTTTTAATGGGAGCAAGATCAGGCCCTTTGTGAGCAAACACCAATACTTTACAGAACAGTCATGCTTCTGTGATGAGCAAGTATCATTTTGTTACTATGGCTGTTAGCACCTGTTAGACAGCAACAAGTTACACTTCCCTCCTTTTCTACTATATAGTCTAGGACACTTATTGATGGGTAATGTATTTGCTTAGTATAGCATTGGAAACCAGTTATAAATGATTGTGCATTGTCTATACAACAATGTGACAAGTTTGTTAGATTAAGTTAAAACAGCAGAGCAATAAACTCCCACTCATTGGTTAATGTGTTTTTCCTGTCTCATTTTGCCAGAAAAGGTGTTTGAAAATATCAAGAGATGCACTAATTTTCTCTGACTTAATGGAACTTGCCTGCTATTTTGGAGCACACAGTGATTATGTATTCTGAAATGTGTCTGTATTTAAAGCCCAGAGCAGATGTTTGGTATTGAGACAACTTGTGGAAACTCGTATGTCAAGTATGCTCATTTGTAGTTTATTGCTGTAAAACAGAAAAAAAATGTTCTAAGTGTCAGAGAGTTCGTTGCTTTTTTTTTATTTGAATGGAAACATCTATGGTACTTTTGAATAAGCATATTACAGTTTTCCATTAACTGACTCATCTTAGATGGTTCTGAGAGTATGCAGTGTTGTAGCCTTGTTTGGTCCCACCATATTAGAGAGACAAGGTGGGTGAGATAATATCTTGTATTGGCCAACTTCTGTTGACGAAAGAGAGACCAAAGAAGAGCTCTGTGTAGCTCGAAAGCTTGTCTCTATCACCAGCAGAAATTTGTCCAGTAAAAGATATTTTACCTCTCCCACCTTGTTTCTATGATTCTGAAATACATTTTTGCTGTGTATAATGAATATTGTAAATTGAATAAGGTCACTGCGTAGTTGCTACTAATTAAATTGTTTTCATTAAAAATATTTTCCTATTTAGCTTAGGAGATGGAGGCTTTGAGGGAGAACTTTTTATCAGCTTTGATTTCAGAAAAAAACATTTTAATAAATACAATACATTATTATTTGTAGCACCTACAATTTGTACTTTTTTAAATTGATTAAAATAAGGGTCAAAAGTTAGAATACATTGTTTCTGTTAAATGTATATCCATTCTGGGCTTGTTGTTGCTCGATAGAAATTTTTTAAAAATGCCATGGTCTTCAGTGGATCAGGATCAGGCCTTTCATGTGCGCACACAATATCTATAGAAGTGATAAACTTTCAATCATCTTCGGAGCATGCTTCAAACATTCCATCTTGTACAGTGACATTCTTTTATTTCATTTGCATTCGCCAGGTCTGCCTACACCAGAGAGATAAGACCCCCTACAACAGTGGTTCTCAAACTAGGGCTGCCACTTGTTCAGGGAAAGCCCCTGGCAGGCCAGGCCAGTTTGTTTACCTGCCGCATCTGCAGGTTCGGCCGTTGGCGGTGCCCACTGGCTGCAGTTTGCCGCTCCATGCCAACGGGGGCTGCAGGAAGCGGTGCAGGCTGAGGGACGTGGGAGCCGCGATTGGCTGAACCTGCGGACGCGGCAGGTAAACAAACCGACCCTAGTTTGAGAACCACTGCCCTACAAGAGGGCCAATACAAGAAGAAAACAAAACTCTTGTGGTTTTGGTCCTTCTGTACAAGCTGGTTCCAAAGGGGAAGGTTGACTGGCCCTTATTGCTTGTTTTCCTTTTCCCCAGCAAGCAGAGGCTAACTCTTCTGGCTAACTTACTGGCTAGATGTGGGAACTGGTTTTCTTATTTATACTGGAATATATCAGGAGTGCTGTCAATGAAGTCAACAGAGGCTCACTGAAATAAAATGTAGTGTAGTGAAAGGCCAATCAGGTCCTTTTTGTTTGGGAATATTCCCTAAACCTTTCTTTCTTATAAGTATGTAGTTATTTTTCAATTAAGGTGTTTTTGTAGTAAAGATGATTATTTTTTTGACTGACATTTGCTTGAGTACTACATAGAGAGGTTCCCCCCGATAGCAGTGTATCCAGACTCCTCTTCTTGTCAGAAACTGCTCTGTTAATGGGATTACGATCATCCTGGTCGAAGAGACCTGGAGCAGCACAGTTCTCATCTCCATAAAGCAGGCTCAAAGGCACACTTGCAATATTTTGTAGTTCCAAAGGCACGTGATGAGTTTCACCATTTCATGGATTTAAAGAATTCAAATTCTGTTCTTGGAGTGCATTTTTTCTGGATGCAGACCTTTCATTACGTGATCCATGATCTATGTGCCATGAAGCTGAGGGATACTTATCTGCTCCATTTGCACAGCCCATAAGAGATTTATTCTGTTTTTAATTTTGGATTACAGTAGTACTAGTTGTTCAAGGGCCTACCATTCCATATAACTGCTGCATAGTTACAGACTGGGTGTACCTTCATGGAGGCAGATTAATTAGACCACTGCTCTGCAGAGCAAGAAGCTTTTCATCTGCCTTTACACAGATGATTGATTAGTGCCAGTGAAGTCACAAAGGAAGGTTACGCTGGTGGTGAAGGAAGCGCCATCTTTTCTGGAGTTGCAGTATTAGTCAAGTTTGTGGTTTTGGGAGCCTCCGAAAAGGCTTAACAGCTTAAGGCTTCAGTGTCTCAAGGCTCACAGTATTAAGGAAGCACAGGAACAAATCTACACAGACACACAGCTAGTGCCCCGACCAGGGGTATTCTATCTGCTACCCAAGATCCATAAACCTGGGAATCCTGGACGCCCCATCATCTCAGGCATTGACACCCTGACAACAGGCCCTACATTACCAGCACTCCCAGCTATCTTCGAGACACCACTGACTTCCTAAGGAAACTACAATCCATTGGTGTGATCTTCCAGAAAACACCATCCTAACCACTATGGATGTAGAAGCTCGCTACACCGACATTCCAGATGCTGATGGACTACAAGCCATCAGGAACAGTATCCACGATAATGTCACGGCAAACCTGGTGGCTGAGCTTTGTGACTTTGTCCTCACCCACAACTATTTCAGATTTGGGGATGATTTATACCTTCAAGTCAGCGGCACTGCTGTGGGTACCCCCATGGCCCCACAGTATGCCAATTTTTTTATGGCTGACCTAGAACAAAGCTTCCTCAGCTCTTGTCCTCTCGCGCCCCCTTCTCTACTTGCGCTACATTGATGACATCTTCATCATCTGGACCCATGGGAAGGAGGCTCTTGAGGAATTCCACCAGGAATTCAACAATTTCCACCCCACCACTACTGTGCAAATAAGCGATGGTCACATAAACACCACCCTATACTGGAAACCTACTGACTGCTATACTTACCCACATGCCTCCAGCTTTCATCCAGACCACATCACATAATCCATTGTCTACAGCCAAGCCCTAAGATGCAACCGCTTTTGCTGCAATCCCTCAGACGGAGAGAAACACCTACAGGATCTCAAGCAAGCGTCCTTAAAACTACAATACCCACCTGCTGAAATGAAGAAACAGATTGACAGAGCCAGAAGAGTACCCAGAAGTCACCTACTACAGGACAGGCCCAACAAAGAAAGTAACAGAATGCCATTAGCCGTCACCTACAGCCCCCAACTAAAACCTCTCCAGTGTATTATCAAGGATCTACAACCTATCCTGAAGGACGATCCCTCATTTTCACAGACCTTGGGAGACAAGCCAGTCCTCGCTTACAGACAGACCACCAACCTGAAGCAAATACTCACCAGCAACTACACATCACACAACAGGAACACTAACCCAGGAACCAATCCCTGCAACAACCCACTTTGCCAACTCTGTACGCATATCTATTCAAGGGACACCATCATATGACTTAACCACATCAATCACACCATCAGGGGCTTGTTCACTGCACATCTACCAATGTGATATATGCCATTATGTGCCAGCAATGCCCCTCTGCCATGTACATTGGAAAAACCAGACAGTCTCTATGCAAAAGAATAAATGGACACAAATCAAACAACAAGAATTGTAATATTCAAAAACCAGTAGGAAAGCACTTCAGTCTCCCTGGATACTCCATAACAGATTTAAAAGTGGCTATTCTTCAACCAAAAAAAACCTTCAAAAACAGACTTCAATGAGAAACTGAAGAACTGGAATTAATTTGCAAACTTGACACCATCAAATTAGGTCTGAATAAAGACTGGGAGTGGCTGGGTCACTATAAAAAAAATAATTTTCCCTCTGATACTCACCCCTTCTTGTCAACTGTTGGGAATGGGCCACATGCACCCTAATTGGTAAGTAGCAGAGGTATAAGAATGATTTAAAGTATGGAAAACCTGCTGTGCAGTGAGAGATTTAAGAAGATTAATCTCTTTAGCTTATTGAAGAGGGCGTGATGATGATCTAAAAGTATCTACACTGAGAAAGGATATTTTGATAGGCAGTAATTCTGAGATCCAGTGCTTAATTATGAGGCTTAATAAATTCAAACTGGAAGAAAGGGGTGAATTTTTAACCTGAGGGTAATTTAAATATTGGAACAAATTTGCTTGGAATGTAGAGGAACCACAAGTTGAGCTTGATACAGAAATCACCGAGTGAAAATGTTGAGGCCTGGGTTACGTGAAATTGTTTCATTTTTATATATATTATAGAAGGGAAAAATAATCCATGGCTCTGTTACTAATAACTTCAACAAATTTACTCTGAATTCAGAGTTTTGTCTTCTTTCCTGGCAATGTCTGAGCAGATTGTGCTTTCCTGATTTTTATGTCATTCAAAAGCACTTGAAAAAATTTTCTTTCTCATCTGCGAGCTGAAACTGACTCTCTGGACTGAACACAAGCAGTTCAGTATATGAATTAAATATTTGATATACGTATTGGTTAATTGCAATTTGATCACATGCTGTTGTCTTGTCTGTGATTGGATGAGCATAACCCTGCAATCAAGACAAGGGTTTGAAGCCACCATTAGACTTCAAATCTCTTAGGAAAAGATAACCGGAACAAGGAAACTTCGGAATTCAGTCAAATCTTTTCCTTTCTGGTCAGCACAGACCTTGCCCAAGGCATCCTTCGGGAGGGGGGAACAAGCTACATTAAGATTTATTGGCTGGGTTTCAATTGTAATTTTGTCTTCTCACATTTACACAGTTAAATACCTGTGCATTCATGCTCCTAGTTAGATGCTTTCTCACTCCTTTAATCGCTTTTTTATGAGGGGCTTCGTATGAAGTCTTTCCCTCTGCTGGGCCAAGCAGTGTCCCATCTCATATACAGTACACCATTTCTAGAGTGATTAATGGAATATACTTGTTAGTAGTATTTGGGATACAACAACCTATGATGATAACACTTTAGATTATCCAAACTGAAAGAATTTTAAATACTTGTTGAGTTGGACTAAACTGCCATTGGCCCATTGAAGTCAGTGGTTCTCTGACAGTTTACATCAACTCCCTTATTTGTTTTTTACCTTTAATGCCAATTACATACTTTCTGTATTGCGCTCATTATTTCACTGACACTTTTTCTTTATGGTCAGTTTTTAGCAAGTTTCACTTTCTGGCTCATGCGCCAGCTCAGTGGTGCAACATTTAGGATGCAAACACTGAAGTGTAATGTTTAAATTAAAAGCCTCTCTTCTTTGGGAACATTTCTATTCTGTGTTTCATAAAACCAGTTGTTTATAAAAGCTAAATTTTAAGTCTAATCAATTGATCAGTGCTGTTGTTTGTTACTTATATAATGCCCTGATGTGTCATGCTATACAAACTCACACACAACTACAGAGTAAGAGACCCATAGTTTAAAGTGCTTTCAATCTTAAAAGACAACATACAGACTATTGTTTATAGGGAATTAGAGATTCTGTTACCCGTGTTACAGAATTTAAAACCCCACATGGGTCTCATAGGTTTTTAAATATATTTCTAATAACTCAAGAATTATCAAACCACCTAACAACCTTTCCAAAAGAGTCAGATTCGCAGTCCCTATTGTGCACAGCGGAATTAACCAGATCTGAACTTTTTAGGACAAACTGTTTTTAAGATAAGGTGTTCCCCAAAACATTGGCACATTTTGCAAAACCTTTGGAGGATCCCCACCCCACCCCATACTTTCGCTCCTGATGACTTCCTTTCATCCCCCTTTTTTTCCTTGGGGAAGAATCTTTGGCAAGGACTATACTTCTAAACCAATGTTGAATTTTTGTTTGATTTTGTTTTAGCAAGCTTTGTCAAAAAGGGATATGGACTTAAATCAGCTACAATAGCAATGGCTACAACAAGAGAACCTAGCAGATACCTTACTTAGGTTAGATAGAAATCAGGCTTATAACAGAAAGAATATAGTCACTACCTTTGCTAGGGAGATAGATTGCTACCTCTACACTCTTGGTTCCCTTTTTGAGATTACTTTAGAGGAGTTAATGAATGTAGTAAAGGTTGGGGGCAAATATCTGACAGTTCAATGAGATGAAAAAATTGAGAAGAGAATATTTCAGCACTAGATTTATCAGGCTGAGACTGTTTGTGAGGACTATAAAGCAGGCATGTTGTTGGATAGATGATCTGAACCAGCGCCTGCTCCACTCAGCCAAACACTCTTCAGTTAATTCATCACAACTCTAGAGCACTTCAATTCTGCATGCTTAAAAGGTTAAGGCAGTAAATAGTTTATTGCCACTGAGGCCTGTTGCACATTGATCATTGTTGAATTCTCTGTTTAGATGTAAGATCTTTTGAAATATACTCTGAAGGTTTAGTCTGAGAGTAGGATAATTGCCTGGAGGGTTTAAAATTTGAAAGCAGACATTTCTACAGCCAAAATGTAATAGGCTGCCCAGACAGACTAGTGTGAAACAATAGTTATATTTTTGTAGGTACTGTATGAAGCAATATGAACATTTGAGTCGGGGACGGGTTAAATTTTATGCCCATTACCTTTTTAGAGTTTTCTTATCAATTTTTGCAGCGTATGCTGTAATTTTGAGGAGTTGGCTCCTGTCCTAGGCTTTGTGTTGGAGAGTTATTAGTTATTAATCAAGAATGTAATTAAGCTTTCTCAATACATGCAACTGAAACACTGTAGTTACATAAGTTTCAGACCAAAGTCCGGCTGTTTGTAGTTTAATGCCATTTCAACAACGCACTGATTTGATGTATATAGGTTTTTCTTATTTTTAATAGACGCACTGAATGCAGCATTTTTGAGACTTTGTTGGTAGTTTTTTGTCCATACATAGTACTGGTTTTGTGCCCAACCAGCTATGCAACAATAGTATCTGCTAGATGTGGCTTAATGGATCCAGGCTTTAGATCCAAATTCACTAACTTCTACTATTTTTTAAAAAAGTTACATAAACATATAAACTATCTCAAACTGAGTATACACTAGTACCCTTTCTTATTACCATGTCACTGGTTTTTAATTGGTATTTTCAAAATACATTCATTGGTTCTCTTTAAAAATAATTAAATCCTACAAATTTGGGCTGCGGTCCTTTAGTGGTGCTCTGCACAGGTGCAGAAATCCAACTGTGAGGAGCAACTTGCAGAATGGTGGATTAGTTAAGAAAATTTATGCTTGTAAAGTTCAGATCAAAATTAAAGAACGTTTTTGCTAATTTGTTTGGCTTCTAAACATTTAGTGAGCTACACTGTTTTTAAAAAAGGTCAATTGTTAACAAAGCACATTAACAGAGATGCCTCGATCATTTATTATCCTAACCACACCGAATAATTAGGATATATTTTATATACCATATTCAGAGGTGAAAGTAAGCCAGTGCAGTCTGGTACTTAAAGGCCCCGGAGCTCCAGCCCGAGGGAGACCCGGGCCCTTAAAAGCACTGCCTGAGCCCAGCTGCTGCAGCTCCAGTGGCGCTTTAAAGGGCCCGGGGCTCCCCGCAGCGGCCGGAGCCCTGCTGCCCCTACCCCAGCCCTAGCCTGAGCCCTGCTGCCTCTGCAGCTAGTAGTTCTGGGGTGATTTAAAGATCCTGGGGCTCCGGCTGTGGCTTGGAGCCCCAGGGCCTTTAAATATTGAAAGGCCCCGCCTCTTCCCGTTGAGGCCACGCCCCGCTCGGGACTCTGGTGTACCGGTAAGTCCTTTAAGCTACTTTTACCCTGACCATATTGTGGTAAATGTTGACTTTTAAAGTGGGTTTGTGTTGTGAACAGTGACACTGTAAAAACGCAGCTTCTTATTCAACATATATGCTTCCTGTGTGTTTTCAAAGATGCATCTGCTGACTTCAGTGACACAAAATAAAAATGTTAATTTCTGCTAGCCCTGCAGAGCTCAGAGAGAGGGAGCTGAAGTCGATTTCTTCTTATGGCTCATCAACGGATTTTTTTTACTATATCTAGTTAATTACTCCTGTGCAACTCCATTGAAAACATTGTGGTTGCAAAGGTGTCAGTGAGGTCAATTTTAAAACAGTGGGTTTTCACACGTATAATAGAGGGCTTAATTTAGCTGGCAGAACCTCTGTTATTGGGGATGTGGAAGAAGGAAAAACACAGTTTGACTTTTAGATCCCTGATTGAGTCTGCAGGACTGGAATATTGGATAAACTGAGTATATCTGATCTGCCGTCATGGAACATGGTACCTCATTATGTCATTCTGTAGAGTAAAAGTGTGCTTTAAATCTGTGTGATGTGCTAAATAGAGTGAAAGTGGTTGACAATCTGCTGTGATTAATCAAACTTGCTTAGAAAAGTTCATTATAAAATGAAAATGTATTCTCATCTCAGTGGACCATTCGTGCATGTAACTCTTAGTGCATCAGTACAGGAGCGGATCTAAATAGAATGAAAAATCTGAACAATATTAACCTTGATCTTTAGTGGGTCAATCTTAACACAATAGGTTAAAAAAAATCAGGTCTTCTGACATTAAAAAAAATTGGGCCAGATTCTGCCATGCTTACTCATACTGAGTAATATTTTACTATGAATGGTCCCACTGATAAAGCTGGCAGAACTTGGTCATTTGTATAGGAAAAAAAACAGACCCCTAATTTTAAAATAAATTTAAATGGTTTATTATATGGAAGCAGAGACATTAAGAGAGCAGGATAAAAAAAATAGAAACATTAGTTTTATGCTATTGTGAAGAACTATTTTCCTTAAAACGATCAACTTGTGGTCACAGGAGGTCTAGATTGTTACCTCTTTTACCATGCAGTCAATACAATGTCCTTAAATGTGAACAAAAATTCATTTCTGCAATTTTTTAAAACTTGATTTAACAAATATATTTAACATTGAAAATCAGAAATAGACTGTACACAGACAAACTGACAAGTTACAAATACTTTAATACTGTTTTAAACAGAAGGCAGGTGTTTAAAAATCAGTTCTTCCTCTTTGCATGTTCCAAGATTTGAGTTCAGGATTCTGTTATGCTGAATATCACACCCTTAAAAAAAAAAAAAAAAAAAAAAAGGGGGAGGGGGCAGCAAATTTCTCCATACATTGCTTTACTTCTTACCGATGTAGTAGAAAACAGTATCCCAGACTTGACAAGTATAAACCTTTCAGCTCATCTTTAAATTTGTGGAACACGCCTCATTATTCTCTGTTAGAGGTGTGAACAGATAAGCTATGAACTCTAGTTTGATTGTTGTATAAATGAATTTTTAATTTTAAAACTTCAGCCCCTACTTGATCAGATATGCAATGCAGAAACGCTTTCATTCTGTAAGAATGGAAGAAACATCATTTGTCATAGTTCAGCTGCAGTAACCGACAGACTTGGTTCAGGAGTATGGAATAACAGTGAGGAATAGTAAAGGGAAATGCAAGAGCAATTGCATTATAGCCAAAGTATAGCTGTGGATAGCTCAAGTGTAGCTCCCATTGAGTTAATGGCAAATCTTTCATTGATTCAGTAGGAATTAGGAGTCAGAGCAAGACCTAAAATAGGATTAGGAAAGCTCTATAGAATCTTCTTGTTTAAGGCCAGGGCAGAATTTCCACTGCAACAGTATAGTTTTAAGTAGTTCAGAAACTTTACTATAAAAATATAGATCAGAAAACCTTGTAATATATCAAATAAAATGTACACTCCTGAGTGAAGTTTGTCTGTTTTCTTTAATTACTTTTGTTTCATCATTCTTAATTGATCAAAATAAAATAGATGTCTTCTGACTTTTGGGGGTGGGAACGGGTAGACATGTTGCCTCTTGGGATATTTTGTATACTTTTTTGGAAGATGGCAACCATTAAAGTGCTGAGTGGTATACAAATATATTATTAAAATGTTTCTAGTACTCATAACTTCGTAAAAAGTTGTAATTTTTAAACAAAGATATTACAACTTGTTGATTTTCGAGAAAAATGAGAATATTGAGCTATGATTGCTGTATCATTTTGGCCTATTATCTTATTAGATCTCATGGCTGGGTATATCATCATTCACATCTGGTCCTAAAACATTGTATAATTTTGTCATGTGCTTGTAAAGAGCTGAAATGTTTTCCCACAGTGTTGTGAAATAAGTTTGTTTTTATATATATATATATATATATATATAAATCTGTGTAACTAAGAGAAAATTTATAAAGGATGAAAGGTGCCATAGGTGTATGGTCGGTGGGTGTGTAGCATGTTGTTAGACGGATGTATATTATATACTTTTACATGTGTCGTCAATGTTTTGTATACAAACCTTACAAGCATTTAGCATGCGGAAAAATAGGGTATCTCCACTTGTCTCCTTGGCTATAATTTTGTGCACTCACCATTAACATGAATGGGATTTATGCAGCTAAACTCATATGCATGCAAATGAGAATTGTGCATGGATAACAGCTGGATGAACAGCTGATATGTATCAGAATCTTATCACTATTTAATCAGTTTTTTTAGTGTAACACTCAACTTTTAGGAGGAGCATAGACATTTAAAAAGGAGTACAGACGGCTTTAAGTAAAATGCCAGAAAACTACAGGGCTCTCAAGAACACATTCTGTGAAAGATGTGAGGAAATGTGAGGCAGGGAATTGGGGCATGACAGCCTTCGAGGATAACACAGTTCACCTGAAGTTGCTGTGTTGCTTAATAGAATGATTTTTAGTGGAATTTAATGTTACTTTCTATTAATCCCTTACTGGGAAAACTTGATTTCTTAGGTATTTAAATGGTTTACTTTTTGACTGATCTGTCTCTCTGGATGCTATTTATCTTTAATTATTTCTTTATCATATTGACAAGATTCTTGATTTGCTTCTAGTTTATATAACTTGTTAGAATAAAAAGAGCAATCTAACCATTTGAAAGAAGACATGTTCTGGGCTAAGAGACAGGGAACCTTATTTGGTTGAGTTAACAAGAAGAAACATACACTGTTCAGTAATGTAAACTATCAAGCTCATGTTTTTCTTACTGTCAGAAATACACCTCTTATTTCCAACCAGATAGTAAAATGGCACTCTATAGGGTGTGGTTATCGTTAGATAATTGCATCCCTGAGGGATCTGAGATCTTCTGATGAATTTCACACCTCTTACGTGTCCATGGATGAGTTTTATTCACACAATGGATCTCCCCACAGATCTTACTTTATTTCTTAAATCAGTCTGTGTGCTAAGGGGTTATTTACTATTTCCCCAATATTCCCAAGAGTACAAGCAGTACTCTTCCATTCAACTTCCTCTCTTTCTTTCTCCTCCTTCTTTAAAAAGAAAAATTGGCAAGACAAATTATCAATTATCTAATGGCACATTTGGTATTTTAATGCAGAGAGAGTGTACATTACCATAAAAACTCTCACTCCCAGAGTACTCTTTGTACTTTGGAGAAAATGCTGGA
This sequence comes from Trachemys scripta elegans, assembly GCF_013100865.1. NCBI lineage: Eukaryota > Metazoa > Chordata > Testudines > Emydidae > Trachemys > Trachemys scripta. Next base: position 165,417,205 of record NC_048299.1, read on the forward strand.
TGGTCCCTTAGCATACTTTGCCACTATGAAATTTTTAAATCCTTTCAGTTTTGGGAAAGTGATTACTGTCCTAAACATAACAAATATTGTGTTTGCAATTGCAGATATAATGTACATTAGTTTAAATCTGTATAAACTGAGGCCATTCTTTGTACATCATGATGCTGAAATCCATAGAAATGGAACTTGAAACAGTTACTTACTGAGTTTGTGGGACACTAATGTTTTATAATTTAGTCATTTATTGTACTCTTCATTAAAATCCCATCTTTACATTTTGAACTCTATGTATGAGGCTTCTGCAGTTCGATTCCTTTAAAACCTACCTCTGATACAGGATCAAAAGATAACAGGCACTGCAAAACCAAACCCCAAGCTTTGGCAGCTTCACCTCTTCTCCCTACTAATTCAGAGGAAGATTCACTTCTCTCCACATTCCTGCATCTGGAGGGTGGCTCACACTGACGAAACTTGCTGTATGTCAGGTGAGCCTGGACATAGCATTGTGTGGTCTGTTCAGAAGCTGACTGCCAACGTTATTGCAACAGATTGCTTTAAACAGCATTTCTGGACTGGGGAAAATAACCCACATTTTTCTTTATACCCCACTGCTAATCAGCAGATACACCTTATGTGCAATTACCTGTCACAAGGACATTTGCTGTAGGAGTCTTTCTCTTGCAGTGCAAATGCATAAACTCTTTGGTAGTTTCCCTAGCCTCTTTTATGAATTTGCTGGCTATTTAGGATTGTCTCTTGGTTTGATGGATTCAAACTTAGCATGACAAATGCACAACTTGTGCCTTGGACTCAGTATTTGTCTTTGAATAGGCAGTGTCTGGAAACTCTAGCCTTGGTGAACTTCTTGTGAACATTGATTGGTTGGAAGGACACAGAAGCTTAGTACACTATGTTCTATGGGATTGCAAGCATTTGCGGAAAGATGGAAAAATTAGGAGGAAAAAGTGTATGAAAACATGCCATCCTGTCTCCTTCCATGACATAAGAATGCTATTGGCATGTGCTCTTGGTTTTAATGTTGCTTGACTCATATGTTCATTGCCTCATTCAAAAAAGAAAAGCATGATTGAAAAGAAGTACTAATTAAAAGAAAATACTTGTACGCAGTAGAAATAGGATAGTATGAGCCCAAGCTATACAAGCTTTTAAAGATGTTTTTATACAGAATTTCAAAAGCGTGTGTGTCTTGCTTATGAAAGATGCCATCTGTGCTGAATGTCCTGGAGAATGAATTCATACACCACACTGGCAACTCAGGCTTGACTACAATGCCCCACTCACCCTGCCTCATTCCTAATTTGCAGGGCCCAACTCAAGAGGCGATAGGGTAGCCTTCTATGTCCCATCAGTCTTTAGTGAAGTGTGCTGCAACTCCCATCGGTGGGGGAAAGGAAAAGGGTTAATGGGGCAATTAATGCCGTTATGTTTATATTTTATGCTATGTACCACCTTATCTGCTAGGAATATGACCTCATTTTTCATACACTGTCAATAAAGTATTTTCTCACTGTCATCCTCAGCCAATGACGGGGAGGTGAAAGACTGTACCTCCTCAGAGCCAGCCAATTCTTTAGAGTTCAATCTTGACAGATTTATAAAATTTAAAAAAAGTATAGAAACACTGCATGGATATAAAATGGAGTTTTGTGTAACCCAGTAATTGTTTATCTCCCAGCTCAACGATATAGTAATTCTTTCATCTCTTGAATCCATGAAACTAGAGGGAAATAACCCCCAAAATGTTATGGTCTTAAGTTACTATTCTGAAAGCTACATAAGTGGCGTACCATTTCTACCTCCAACTGTTTCCCGAATTCTGTATCTTAATGTTCAAATGAAAGGTAGCTGCTATTCCTATTTGCTTAATGTTTGTTAGAACATGATGATGGATGAAAAAGGGACCCTGGGGATGAAACTGGTTGAAGTACACACATCCCTTGTAATGTTCTTCTGTGATTTCAGGATACACCTCACAAGTGTCAAAGTTGAAACACAGCTTTTTAAATGAGTGCCTATCTTGTTATGTGTGAATTGTGGTGGAACGACTTAAATTTTCAAAATAATAATTTAAAAATTCCCATTAAATGCTAATCAGCTGCAGATCTGACATTTTTTTATTTATTTTATGAGACTGGTGTCCTCCTTGTTCAGTTAAAAAAAAATATTAAACAAAAGTATTTAACAAATGAGTCTTGTCCCTGAAAACTGTCCTCCTCCCTCGCCCCCATACCTATCAAGCCCACATGGATTATCTGGTTCATCCCACAGATTTCTGGTTACTGACCCACATCCCTCTGAGTCAGATAATTTCATTAAATGGAGAATTTTGTGAGGGGGTTGCTATTGAGTTCACAGAGGTGCTCGCTTTCACATAGAAAGATCAGCAGTCATCTTCCAGAAAGTATACAGCTGGAGAAAATGTAAGCATTTTGCATTTAAGCATAATCACATTGAAACTGCAGCGACAGCAATGATGATTGTAAGAGTGCAGGGCACTTTGTTAATGTCTTCCATATCAAATATCTTCTGCAGCATCCTACATGCAGTAATGAATGAAGCCTTGCCCTTTAAGGCATGTAATGATTATTATCCCCATTTTACAGATGTGGAAACCAAGTCACAGAGACATTAAATACATTTGTTTCCTTTGCTAAAACAAGGCTTACTATTCCACTCCAACAAAGCAGTTGCTATATTAAAGGATGCTAAAAATATTTTAAGCTTAAAATTAGTCATTAACCTGTCAAATATAAGAATACTGTGTCTGTCTGTGCGTATTATAGGTGGGGCTGGTAGCACTGCATGTTACTAAAGTTGCCCAGCACTTACAAGATCATGTTCTCAGTTGCTTTGCCAAATTTTAAAAGCTCAGGGTGAAACTTCTGCCTGAATCAAGCTAAATTTTTTGGAAAAATTTCAGCCAAAATAGTTCAACTGTTTCTCAGAACAACATCGGGGGTGGAGAGGGGGCGGGGAATGAAGAGACATGTTTTTGCCCATGTTAATAAATTCTGGTGACCTTTTCCTTCTGTAATACTCTGGCACCCCCGTGTGTTGGAACAGGGATCTGAAATTGGACAGGGAGGTGGCCTTCATTTGCAAACTAGTGGAGCAGGGGAAGAAGATGGATAGAAGGGAAAATAGATCTGAAAAGGAGTCACAGTGTGGTGGGGAGGAAGGGAGTTTGGACTAACTGTTCAAAAAGATTGGTCAAGGAGTCAAGTTGGGGGGTGACACTGAGATTGAATGAAGAGCCTGGGACTGGGAGCCAGTGGGGTTGGTGAAGGTGTAGTTGTGATTGGAAGATGGGAATGAGAGGGAGGGACAGATTGGATGGGGAGCTGAGATGAAGGAAATGAGAATGGCTGGGAGAAGAGATTCGCACTGGGAATGTGTGAGGAAACTGAGGCAATGATGGAGTGTCCAGAGGGGAAGGCTAGGACTGGTTGGGCAAGGAGACTGTGCCTGGAATGAGAGGCCTGAAGAGTGGTGACTGGGACTGGGGAGAAGGTGACTGGCATGAGGACTCAGAGATGGGACAAAAGCAAACCTGGGAAAGGGATAGTTTGGGGGGGAAGGAGCAGAAGAGGTCAAGCTTGAGGAAATGGGCAGCGTTTGTGCCCACTAGAGCACACTCCCCTCCAGAGCCTGGAATGGAATCCAAGATTCCAGTCTCACCATTGCTCAGCTGTGAACCCCCACTGCTACTGTTCCACCTCAAGGATTTCAACCTGTACTGCTGTATGCAGTGTAGTTGTAGCGATGTTGGTCCCAGGATATTAGAGATATAAGGAGGGTGAGGTAATATCTTTTATTGGCCCAACTTCTGTTGGTGACAGAAAAAGGACTCTGTGTGGCTCAAAAGCTTCTCTCTCACCCAACCCCCTGTATTGCTGATATTTACTCCGTTAGCTCAAGTTGCAGAGATCTGTGTGGTAGATATAAAGGTTCCAAACCTTCTGGGGACCCGTATGCCAATATGGTGCCACATTATGGACTTTCTGTTTTTTTCAGTTTGCTTTTTGAAAACCCTTAGAAATTATTAAAAAAAAATACATGAAAAGGTCAATATTTAGATTTGCAAAGTATAGCACTCAGAAGTTAGAAAATTTCAGAGAATTAAGATTGCCTCATTCCATGCACAGGATGGGTTTGCTCTGAGGAGGAATTGGTCTGCAGTGAAGGAGAATGTTGTCTGCAGGACTCCTGCCTAATCCATTTCAGAAGTTGGGAGGTGTGTAGTGAATGTGGCAGGGAATGCCAGGAAAAGAAGGGCTGGTCTCGGTGCCCTGGAGAACTGGATTCTAGCCTTGCTTCTGCCACAGAGTTTCTGGGCAAGTCACGTACACCAAACTTTTTTAGAAATGGTAACTAATTGTGTGTTCTTCATTTTCTCGGTGCCTGACTTGAGACACTGGGGTCTGATTTACAGAAGTGCTGAGCATTCTCAGGTGCACATGAAGTCAATGGGAGCTGTGCTTGAACATACAAAATGCTATATAATGCTACACTTCATGTGCTCCCTAGCATGGGTATAAATACCAAAGTAGATGGAGAAGCATTGCTTAGGTGCATAAAAACATGTCTAACTCTTAAGGGTACATCTACACAGGGATAAAAGACCTGGCCTGGGTCAGCTGACTTGGACTGAGGGGCTAAAAATTGCAGGGCAGACGTTTGGGCTCAGGCTGGGTCCTGAGCTCTAGGGCCTTTCACCCTCTTAGGGTCCCAGAGTTTGAGCTGGAGTCTGAGCCCGAATATCTATACCAGTTTTTCAGCCTTGGCGCCCAAGCCCCACAAACCTGAGTCAGCTGACCTGGGCCAGCCGTGAGCTTTTTATACCAATGTAGACATACCCATACAGTATGTACCCTACACAGCTTTCTCCATGCCCAAGCAATGTCCCCCCCCCCCCCCCCATGAACCCTGCTATTGTAAGGCTGCAGATTGAATTAATAGAAGTACTGCTTTTTGTTCATAGTTTTTTGAGTGTAAGCAACAATCTGTAAACAACAGATTCATAATTTCTAGAAACTCCTTTTTTCTTTTTTCTTTCCTTTCCTTTCCTTTCCCCCCTCTGGGAGGTGTCTCAAGGCCCAGCCATTCTTAACTTTTAAAATTCAATGATTGGCTCAAGTGTATTTAGGGTCTGACTGTCTATCAAAGCTACTTATGTGGCCCCTGTTTCTATAGTATATGAACACCTCACGGTCTTAATGTATTTATTCTCGCAACACCTCTATGAGGTAGGGAAGCACTATCATCCCCATTTTAGAGACAGGGAAGTGAGGCATAGAAGGATTAATTCTTGTAGGGGACATTTGTTTTTGTTGTGAAATTGTAATGGCTGATAAACAGTGAGGGATGTAAGGGGTAACTTTACTTCAGGGCACATAAAAAGACTCCCCATTTCAAAGTTCGCCCAATTCACCCTCCTCTCATTTCTGTTCATTCAGTAGAAAACATCTGGAAAGTTTCAGAGCATCACACTTCAGTGTAGGTTTACAAAATTGAGGACGCATTGAAATTTGGGGGAAGGGGAACACTGATTGCTGGTTATCTTCCAGTTTTAGTATCTGTCATTTTTTTAGAATCTCAACTGCTGTACAGATTTATTGTTTTAAAAAAAATAAGACAAGGACAAAACAATAGTTAGGTCATTTGGAGAGCTAGTCAGAAAATTTTAGTCAATGAAATTTCACCCAAAAATGAGGAGGAAAAATCACACAAAAAGTTTTGTTTAAAAATGGTTTCCAGTTTTCATCAAGTTCTGTTAATTTGTAAATGCCAGTATTGGAGATCTTCATTGATTTCTATTAGAGAAATGACCTGATCTAGAAATTATGCACCTGCTCAGTACATTTTACTTATTTCTGAACCAAATGTCTTCATACACAGCAAGGGCAAGAGTCCATATTCAAGGCTACATACAAGCAAAATATGGAATTCTATTTGTTTTTTAAAGCCATTTTTCACTGGAGGAAATACTTGTTTCGCATTGGTTGTGTAACTAAGAAACAGTCGGATAGACTCTTTTTTGAGCTTTCCAAAACAAGGTCATTTGGGGCTGAAAATAAGCATGAGAAATTGCAGCCCAAAAGGTAATTTTCTTAAGTGATCAGTGACAAAAAATATGTAATTTTGCTTTAAATAGATCACTGATTAAAAAAGAACTTCTGGCAGTACCTGCATACTTGGCCTGGAAAATGTGTTTGCAGAGGATATCTGGAGGGGCCATGCAGTAACTGTACTCTCTGGAGAAATTTTAGCTTCCAGGCAGCATAGTTGTTGCACTGTCCTTTAAGAGGATGCAGCATATACTCCCAGTCTGGCAATTTTGTTGGAGAAAGAGAGGGAGGCGGGGATGAGTCGTATGCTTGTCTTCCCCAGTCTCCTCCTTTTCCCCTTTCAGGGGTGGTTGTTCATGGGGGGGGATCTTGAGCAAGCAGGAACTACACTTCCAACTGGGACTCTGGCCAGCTCCTGTGCAGGAGCACAAAGGGAGTGGGGATTTCTCCTGGCACTATTGCCACCTTTGCACATCGTCAGAGAGGCCTGCCAGAATCTAACCTCTTGTTTGGAGCATTTATGGACAAACACTGGCATAGGACTATTAAAGTAAAGAGAGCTACATTTCATTTCACTTCACATTCTCTGTCTCACCCTTGTTTCCCCAGCCCAGTGAGCCACGTTCACCTCCTTTATATCTGGGGGGTGGGCTGAGAAGCTATGACTGTGGCATCAGTCAGCATTTCCAAACATAATTTCAATGCTGCTAACAGGCTGAATCAGCAAATGATCCTGCCAACCCATTGCAATGCAAACGTCTTCAATATACATTAAAATAGGACAGCAAGGAAACTGTTCTGCCTGAGTAACTTACAGAAAATACAATCAGCAATCTGCTTTGCTGAATTTGCCCCCATATTAAACCCCCTGTTGTCAATTTTGGACTGTTATTAAACTATTATCACAATAGACTAATCAGTTGATTACAGTGTAAAAATATTCTTGAAAAGATGATGTTATGGCTTTTAAATCTCCCAGTAAACGGAAGAGATTAACCTCTTTTTGAAGTTTATGAGTAAACTGAGTCAAGCACTTTGGAAGCATTTTTGTTAGGTTATTTCATGATAGGTGGATTAAAGGGATGATTGTTTAGAGAGAAATGGAATTGTTAACCTGTGGCCTGCAGCTGAATTAAAAGCAACAATCCAACTTGCCTTCAATAGCAGGACTCCAAAAAATGGTGTAGTAAACTTTTTTTGTTTTCTGCATTTTGATGGAGTTTTCATGTATAAAAACTTTCTTGCTTCATGTTTTGAAAGCATCCAGAGTCACAGGAGGGAATTGTGGCAGAATGTCATACCGTATGAGGTAGAAAAATACATTATAATAATAATGCCTGGTTCTAACTTTAATGAGCATTTTTTAAATCAGTTTCTTTATCCATGGAGATGTGTGTTGTTTTTTTAAAAAACATTGAAGGAAAATTTCCAAAGTGACTCTTTCCCTCTCTCATTTTATTCATGGTCCTTTATTCCCCTGGCACGTATAAAGTAAAATGAATTGGCTATCTTTTTACATCTTCCTTTCTAATGTTCTCTAGTGACTCTGCAAGTCGCCCCTTTAGCCTTTTTTGAATAGTGTTTAAAGCTTCTGGCACAGCTGGATTTCACTATGTAAGAAAACTTTCAGAGTATTATAGTGTCACTAATCATTGAAGTTACAACATTTCAAAACCCTTCCTGGCTTTGCTACATGCTTATTGTGCTTTAGCAGTGTAAGGTAAACATAGATATGCTCTAAATATCCAGTTAGAAAATGGTTTAAAAACTCCCCCTAAAACACTTTTTTCCCCTATGTTTCAAAAAAAACCTTTCTGTAATTTGAAACTCAAGCTTCTTTGAACACTTGGTTGGAGATTGTTCTACAAGATAAATTCCTTGCATCACATAACCCTGACGACTCCCAATTCCATCAAATTAATAACGAATGGATGGGAAGATAAGCAAAACTAATGGGGAGGTTACATTTTTGTGACAAAGGTTTATGGTCATTCTGAATCTCATGTTCTATGATATCCCTCCTCCTCTTCCTCCTCCTCTTCAGCATTTTATTGCTATCAGATCTGAACATTCCATTATATGAAGCCCGTCTGAGGAGGAGAGATGATGGATGGCAAAGGTAGGTGTGGGACCTGATCCTGTGAAAAGATGTGTGCCTCCAAATTGGTGCTGAGCATTTCTCAACTCCCTCTGTGACAATTAGCTCACAGGATCAGGCCTTAGCTTGCAATCTCAGTGACTAGTATCTATTATTTCCTATTCAAATAATGCCACTTATTTAAACTTAAACATTATAAAAAGCTGACAGGCACAACTTATTATTATTATTTTTTTTTTTAGAAAAGCAGTATGAGATGACAAATATTTTATAGAGCCAATGAAGCCTTTGTCTTGTTTAAAATAATTCTGACTGGCAACTAATACTCTAGTGAAGGAGAGTGATGTTGAAACTTGAAAATAACTGGCAGTTAGGGCTTTTCTAGACAGCACATTTTTTCAACTGTCAGATGTCTGCCAATAGATTGCTTCAAAGACACCAGTGAAGAGTGGGGGTGTGTGGAGGGGCACTGGTGAACCAGGCTCCTAACTACACCTGCAGTAATGCAGGAGGCTCTCTTAGAGAACCTCTATTATTAAAGTTGCCTGACATTTCCAGTTATAATCCCCTGTTTTCAGTTTGCTTTTATAACTGTCAAACTTTAACTTCTCAGGCTAAATTTTTCCATGCTTACTCTGCCTCAGGTTGAATTTTTGTCTGCTAAAGATTTAACAAAAAGAGTGCAGCCATTTTTAATAAAGAGGCAAGGGGAAAATAGGTAGTTCTAACAATACTAACCCGTTTTTCTTGCTGTTTCTTTGAAGACCTCTGTCACCTCAGAGGTTTGGAGCAAGATCTTGAAATTTGTCGAGGGGATAATCTTGGAGTCAGAAAGGTGCTTTGTACTGTCCCCATGAAAATTTGGCTAGATTGGCCAAGTTATAAACCATGAAAAAATCACCATTTGAACATACACAGAGGAGCATGTCTTACTGCTAAAAAATCTCTGAACATTTCATCTGCACTGAGTATGCTGCAGACACCCATACCTCCAAAAGCCACCTTAGGCTGCTCTAAATTGTCAGAAACTATTTCAACTACCAGCCAACCAAATTACTGAATGTAGAAAGGTGTTTTAGAGCCACCACACCTTCATCACTTTTCATCTGGACTGCATGTTTCAGAGTAGCAGCCGTGTTAGTCTGGACTACAGTAATGCAATACACTTGGACATAAAACCTTCAGAGCTTAGGGTACTGCAGCTCATACAGGGCACTGCAACACATCTCCTCAGCTACATGGAGTACCGCGAGCACATCAGTTCTGTCCTCCACTCCCTATACTGCCTTCCATAGAATACTGAAACACATGGTCCTTATTGTCAAGGTCCTCAATGGACTGGGTCCATGGTATGTAAAAAATCGACTGAGGCTCTGGGATGAAGATCTTAGTCAACAGTTTTGATCCTATGGGACAATGGAACTCTCTACCATCGGGGTAAAGCTCATCTGTATGGGAGATGGATTTTTCTGGGGCTGTTCTGAGACTATGGAATTAATTCCCACAGGAACTAAGGACCATCGCAAACCTCACCACCTTCCACTACGAGTGCCAGGCATGTTTCTTTGACCTTGCCATCTCTAACATCCACATGCCACATGTGCTCACACCTCTAATCAACAAAACGTTCTCCTATACATACAGTTCTCTGGGGAGAGGATGAGAAAGAGAACAAACTACGTGTAACCAAGGGCTGGTCCACACTAACCCCCCACTTCGAACTAAGATACGCAACTTCAGCTACGTGAATAACGTAGCTGAAGTCGAAGTATCTTAGTTCGAACTTACCGCGGGTCCAGACGCGGCAGACAGGCTCCCCCGTCGACTCCGCGTACTCCTCTCGCAGAGCAGGAGTATTGGCGTCGACGGCGAGCACTTCTGGGATCGATCCAGAATCGATTTATCACATCTAGACAAGACGCGATAAATCGATCCCAGAAGATTGATTGCTTACCGCCGGACCCGGACGTAAGTATAGACGTACCCCAATATTAGTCACATTGCTTAATGCATTACTGGAAGGATGTTTAGATACTAGGGTGATGAGGGTGGTATAAGATCCTATATAGAAAAGAATAGAACTCAGGCCCCAACTGCATTGAACCTAAACTTGGCTCAGCTGAGGTTTGAACCCTTGCTTTTTACTAACCCTCCAATTCAACCTCCAAGATTGGTTTGTTGCCAACCTCTTAGACTAGAATCTTGCATGATTCATATACCAGGAAATGATGCTTCTTTTAAAAAAAAAATAAAAACAACCCCTCACAGTTTTCTGCCACTGGCAGATTAACCCTGAGAAGTTGAGGGTGGCTAAAGGTTAAACTTGTCCCAGAAGAACAAACAAACAAAAAACGGATGTAGGGCCCTAATACTGCTTGTGTATTTGGAGGATGAGGATGGAGGAGAGTTGGTTTAGTCACAAACTTTAGTTTGATTCTTGTTTAGTTTACTGCATATAGCAGAAGAAGGTAGAGCAACAGCCTTGCTTCCTAAACCAGATGATGAGCCCTTCTCTCTCTCTCTCTCTCCCTCTTCCTCTCTCTCCCTCCTTCCCCTACTCACTCTGCTCAGATTTGGTCTTCAGCAGCTGTCATTAGCAGTTTCAAGGGAAGGAATCGTACTGAAACAACTTGGGTGTTATGTTATTACAGCATAAGTGTGTACAATATTGTATATATGTCTACAATGCACTTTACAGAGACAAGCATTTCCAGATTAACTTCAGTCTTCTCTGTGGCATCAGACCTCATCTTCTTTGCATTCCTGAAGAGACTGGCACTGTAAAAAAAACTTGGATGCCTATTTTTTCTGTTTGTCATTTTCTTCAGATTAAGAAATGCATTTCTGCCATAAAACACCTTGTTTTCTGCAACAGTGAGTGGCAGCCTGATCAGCATATGGTTGAAGATAGCAAGCCAAAGTCAACTAAACTTGGTTTACCCACTAATTTGCACTTACTTGTGTTTTAAAAAAAATAAAAATGAATATGGTTAAATTTAGTACCTCCTCAGATGATTAGTGTAAACCTGTTCCGGATTAGTTGTGCTGCTGCTTCACACAGAGGGGTGAACTGAGCCCTAAAATAATGTTTATAGTAGTTTAGAATAGGTTATTATTTTTATAGAGTAGTAATTGTACTTTGCACTTAAGATCACCAAACAGCAGATAGCTTAGACTGTGATCGTCTCGCGTAGGGCCTGAGGGTGAAATCCTGACACCTCTGAAGTCAATGGCAAAACTCCCATTGACTGCTGTGGGGTCAGGATTTCGCTTATAGTCTGCAGCCCTTACTCATTTTAAAACAACGAGGAGTCCTTGTGGCACCTTAGAGACTAACAAATTTGGGCATAAGCTTTCGTGGGCTAAAACTCAATTTTATGCCCAAATAAATTTGTTAGTCTCTAAGGTGGCACAAGGACTCCTTGTTGTTTTGGCTGATACAGACTAACATGGCTGCCCCTCTGAAACTTGTACTCATGTTAAGTGTCACTTTGACTTTAATGGGACTATTTGTGCCAGTAAGGTCTACTCACTATGAGTGTGGGTAGCAGAAATGGGCCTTTATTATTCAAATTCCTTGTTCCCTTGCTGTGCAGATCACATTTTCGTCTGATTCTGCCACATTTATTCTTGTGGGAAGTACCTTACTCGTGAAATCAAAGTGTCTGCTTCAGGAATAAGATACTACTCAGCTTGAGTGAAGGTGGTGTAACTCTTTTTTAATCCAAAAAAAGTGACATGATTGATGCAAATGTATATTTATTAGCTCTTCTGTTATTGATTCCCATCTCTAGTTCTCTTGCTGGAACAATATTCTGAATTTCTCTTGTGTTAGTTGTGAATATTAAGAAGACAAAATGGCTGTCCACTGTCTTTTCATTTATGATTTTTCTAGTACTGTATTGTACTTTTATTTGCAATCTTCCATCCTACTGCTTTTTATTGTGGGAGCGTACTGATGAGAAAAACTTTTAAAATTTGCAATCACCTTCTGAATGGTTCAGAACTTGAGAGGAAACTGGTCATGTTCTCTCATACCGTTCCTTGAAGGCTTTGTAGAGAGGTAGATATTTTTCTCCCTGATTTGTGAAAAATCTTTCCATTTGTTGAAATCCTTATAATTTTGCTTTTTTCAGTGTATTAAGCCTTTATAGGAATGTTTGACTCATATTGTGTGTTACATTTAGCAGCTGGAATGTTATGCTTAAATTCCTATTCCTAAGGAGTTGAACAGTTTTTGTTTATTAAGATGGTATAACTGATCCTAGCGCTTTTATTGGCAATGGAAAGCACACTTTATTATTCAAAGCAAGCTAGTGATTTGAAGGAACACACACACACACACAAAAAGTAACTACTGTGGCACCCTTTTGAACCTTGAAACATTTACCGGCGAACTTCCTTTCCTTTCCTTATTATTTGCTTCTCAGGTAAACCTTTCTGGAAGCTTTGTGACACCGAGAGAAATATTTCTTACTGTGGTAAAATTGAATAAAGTACTATAAACTCTTCAAGAGTGTAGTGACTTTCAACTCAGTATTACTAATAGCATTATATTTCACTTCAGTAATGAGAGATACATCATTTAAACTTAACTTATCCTGTTTTCCCCCTTTGTTTTACATAAGTTTCCATCTTTTAATAAACCATTAAGCATTTACCATATTCGTGTATTCTAATAAATATATTTTATTGAGAAACAATTGTGAAAACAGTTAAAACTTCAGAACATTTGTGTTCCATGAGTAGTTTCAGAATGTTACCATTCTAACCTGTTGTTTTTGTTCAAATGCTAAACATTATTATGCTTCTAGTCCATCCTTTTGATTATTCTTAATGACAGAGCAGAAATGAAGTATCTTACAAAGTTAAACCTATCTAAGTGCGCAAAGTTCGCATATATTTTCATAAATGACCATCACTGACAACACAGTGGTCAGAAGCAAATACCAGTAAGTCTGTATGCCTGTATACAGTACTCAGAGATATGATAGGAATGTGTTCTTTTGGAGGGTAAAAGTCCCATATGTTTTCATTTAGATAGCTTTCAGTAAGCATTTAAATCTTATTAAAGACCTTGCTACGCTTGATTTTGAACTATTAATTGGGAAACATCATATTTGAAATACTGCCCTGTAATATACAGATCTTTTGTAAAGATTGAAGCTGGCAATTAAAATAAAAATTACACATTCAAAATGTAGCAAACTTCTATATAAAACTGATTATCTGTATTAAGTTGGATGATAAGAGGATGATCATGTGACTTGCCATGGTTATTTTGTGCCTTTCGGTCACATGATATCAGAAGTGTTCCACCTAATGCATCTATGCAACCTGATTTTCTGAAACATTTTATTATAATATGGCTAAATCTTGTACCATTTTATATTTGAAAATTTAGAACTGTCATCAGATTACTAATACTTGCTGGAACCTGAGAGCTGTCTCCAGTGATCTTCTGAGCTCTCACATTGAAATCCGTGGGAGCTGAAGGCACTCAGAACCTGGCAGGATTGAATCCTTTGCACATAAAAAGGAATAAGATTTCTTAAATTTTTCTGGAACCAAACCTGCAAGGTGCTGAAAACCCTGGTAGCTGAGAGCGCTCAGCACTCTGTAAAATTTGGCCCTAAAGTTTTTCTTTTGGGAGTTGTAGATCTCTGTGTTGGTTCTAGCCTTCTGCCAATGATCCAGGAGTTCTCTCACTTCATGTTCCAGGACCTTTTGGGGTGGGGTAGCTCTTAATCCTTCTATTTTCTCTTCTTTATTTTGATTGCAGTCATAGCAGCCAAATTTTGGTAGGAAGGCAGGTTCAGTGTGTTTTTGCAAATCATTGTCCTTTTCACTTCATGAATGGGGTAAATGGGTGTATACTAAGACCCACCAATCTACATGCACTTTAAATGTTGACCAGTCACTGTAGATTTTTTTTCTTTAAGAGCTCTTACTTGGAGAGGGCTGAGATTTTTTTTATCTGTAATCTTTATTTGGCTTCATAGAACCAGTATGTATAGAGGAAAGGTAGATAATTTGATATTGGACAAATCCTGAATTTTCTGTGGTCTGATTCATTTACAAATCTGTCTATATAATCTACATAAGGAATTTCTGTTTTATAAAGCTCTGTCTTCTATAGTGTCAGAATGAAGTCACAAAAAATATGTCCCATGTTAAGAAGTTATCCAATTATTTACATGCAAGCCATTACTGCCCCTGTACTGTGTAAAGTGTCTTAGGATACATTATTGGAGTTGGAATGTTTAGCCGATAAAGCACACATTTTTCACTTTCATGGCTGCCATTCTAGTCTAACCTGAAGTCCTAATTGAAATGAGTTTAGTGGTTTGAGCCCAGTCCCTAGTGAACAATAGCCCACCTTACAAAAACACCAAGCGCACACAAAGCTGTCAGTTTCTGCTCAAGAGACACTCGGGACTGGGCAAACATGGAGGCAGAATTACCTCACACCCTCAAGAGTGATTTTTCCAGGTGAAGATTGAGGTCATTCTCAAGGAATAGGGAAAAGCTTGCATTGTGCATTTGGTCTGTACATAAACCAGTGAGATCAGTTTCTAGTATTGCTACTATAGGCTCAGTGTTCACTTTGGACAGAGAATTTGTAATCTGGGATTTTTTAGAAAAGATTTGTTCTCATCTGAGCTCACCTGAGGTACATTTACAATTTACATGTATGATAGTCTGCTGTGACTTGCATATGAGCAAGGATTATCATCTGGGAATACAGTAGAAATAATATATACTATGCAGGAAATTCTGGCCCCATTGCAGTCAAGGGGAGTTTTGTAATTTATTTCATATATTCACCTCATATATTTGAAGGTGGTATCCATGTGATAAATTGGAGCGACATGATAAATATATTTATTTATGCTACTTATCACATTCTTTGACCTTTCAAAGCCCTGAAAAGTTTCAAGAAGCTGCTATGTTTTAAAATCAATCTGTCACGAAATTGTTTATTCCCTCTCCCCACCAAATCAGGGATTGAATTATGCTGGTTTACACCAGATCAGCAGACTCACATTTTTTTTTTTTTTTTAGGCTTCCATTTTGTTCTCCAGAATGTCAGGTTTCTTTTTTTTTTTTTTTTTTTTTTTTTTGAGTAAGAGCTTGTCTACACAGTAGTTAATATCTTTAGTTATTTCAATGGAAGTTTGTATGAGGACCCTCTTATTTTGGAATAAGAGTGACTTATTTTCATATAATTTATGTTGTTAAAAATTAGGCTTGCACCAAAGTAATTAGAGATGTTGCATTACATTTGACTTGGTTACTTTAGTTCCAGTTGCTATGCAGACAAGCCCTAAATCTCTAGTTTTTGTGATTGCAGGGAAAAAAAACACTTAAAAGTGTGAAATGAATGAAGTTTTTTTCTGCCTGAATCTGCAGAGAGCCTGAAACAATATATTTGAAAAGTATGAACTACCTTGTTTTTCAATGGAATAATAGTTCAGATACCCAATAATAGTAATTTAAATGTCATCACTGTTAACTATTTCACTGTTGTCAAAATATGGACTAAAGGAGAAGGAAGGATCACAAATCTGCATCATCTGCTGGGAATAGTGGGAATAATCAAGGGATGGGCATGCCCTTTGGTAGCAGATTACCAGTCTCCTAGACTTTTGCTTCTTTTTGCTTTTTAGTTTTGTAGTCAAATTGCAGAAATCTGTTTTTGGTTATCAGTGTATTTTTAAAAATCATTTTGGATATTTTTGTAAATTAAAAACTGAAATCAGCCTGAACCTATATAGCTGGTTCTATTGATAGCAAGGTATAAATGTAAATCAGTTGTGTATACTTGTTGCATTTGTGGTTGCCTTTAGTAAATCTCTGTCATTGTTTTTCTTCCTCTTTCCCTCGCCAAGATTTCTTTTGACCTAGCAGAATATACTGCTGATGTTGATGGAGTTGGCACTTTACGGCTTCTAGATGCTGTTAAGACCTGTGGCCTTATCAACTCTGTGAAGTTCTACCAAGCCTCAACCAGTGAACTTTATGGGAAAGTGCAAGAAATACCACAGAAGGAGACTACCCCTTTTTATCCCAGATCTCCATATGGTGAGTGTTTGTGTGTGTGCGCCTGCGCCCACTCTGTTCCTCATGTCTCAGGGCTGAAGTCATTTGGGTATGAGATTAAAATAAAGATAGAACAAAAGTGACTAGACATGTTCAGAAGCATACCTTTATAAATTACTAAATAAAAAGTATTTGCTGCCATTGCCTGAGGGTTGGAAATTACCATCTCACTTCACAAAACCTTGTTCATTCAGATCTGGAGCGGAGAACTCTTTAAATGGGTGAGAGGGAGGGGTGATTCCTTCTTAGTGAAGAGGTGTAAGATAGCACTGAAGTGATAAGGTTTCATTTTTTTTGTTGCCTAAATGAAAATTTCCCAAGAGCTCACTTCTCTCATGAACTAACTGGAAACACTTATTAAAGCAATGTGCATAGAAGACTATAGTGATAAAGTTTCAAATCAATTGAAGTGTTAAGGCACCAGATTTTCTTTTATTCCCCCAAAGTAATTTTTTTTATTAGCAGAGGTCACCACCGTGGCATATTTCACACGCTCTGACTGTGTTAATTATATTGTAAAAAAAAAAAAAAAGTGCTATGCTTGAGTGTGCATAGGAAAACAAGTGAAAGGTGCCTTAACACTTCCTAGCCAGGACTATGGCTTTACAGAAAGGAGTGTTTTCTCATTCAGTTGCTGTTTATTGGGCTGGCTTTTTTTTATGGTGAAATATGACACACTGAGAGAATTAATCAAACTCTAGTTCATCTTTCTATAAAGAAATGCATTTCTCTCACTGTCTATGGGTGTGATTGTATATGTAATATTTAAATTATTTTTGTAGGAGCAGCCAAACTGTATGCCTACTGGATTGTGGTGAACTTCAGGGAGGCCTACAATCTCTTTGCTGTGAATGGCATTCTCTTCAATCATGAGAGCCCCAGAAGAGGTTAGAAAATCTTTGAAAAACTCTATTGCCACCCTATTGTACACCTGAACAGGAAAAATGGAGCAGTATATCCACAGGTTTAATTTAAATTTACCAGTGTTCTGAAGCAGGGATGTCAAACTCTTTGCCTGCTTGATGTGTTTAGTTGGCCCCTGTGATAGACTGGGTCTGCACAGTGCAAGTTTTCATTTTCAAATTTAAATTTCCATTTCTAGCGCTTTTGGTATAGGAAGTAGTGCTCTTCATATGAACCAATGTAATAGTGTCCTACACAGATTGAAACAACATCTGTAAACTTTCTTATTTATCCTGATGGGTATGGAAACTCTAAAGCCTAAAACAGACATTTTAAGGGGAAGGTTTTCTTTAGGGTAGGCAATTGCACTTAACAGACACAGTTTCAAGCACGTGGGCATTGCATTTGCACACAAACACTATAAGGGATAGGAATAGTAGTATTTCTAAATTCATAAGATATATTTATGCTGGTGTGCATGGCAATATATAGATTGTAAACCAGCTGCAGTATTTTCTGTGAAGGTCCTCACACATAGCTTCAAAATGCCTTTCCATTTGATTCCAGTTAGCCTTGATAGCAATGCCAGGGAACAGAATACAAATGATCTTATGTTCCATTTAATAAACCCTTTCCAGTGCATCATAAACAATTAATATTTGTTTTAAGTGTAAGTTATAAACCACAATTAGTTTAATTCCCTCTCATCTTATACTGGTGAATTTCCAGTAATCGTAAACGAGTAGAGCTTTAACTGTGCACTGTAAATGAAAGCTGAATTAACACATGAAAGTAGCTTCTCACTTCAGAAACCTTTTCTTGCAGCATGTTTATAATGAAAAGTAAATTCAAATTATTTTTTCAGTGGTTTCAGACGAATATTTCACTTGTGTGTGTGCGCCCAGCGCACTGAAGCTGGAGAACTTTTCCTAGCAGTATCCACAGTGTCTGTAAACCTAGCCCCTTCCCTGGATATCTAAGGGTGGCTTCGCTATGGACATCCCCCCTCCCCCCGGAACCCCACAGTTCCTTCTTATCGCCTATGGCTAGGGTTAGTTCGTTCTGTGTGGTGTTTTACCTCACACTTTCAGTATCAGTCTTCTGAGATTTCTGGTTGTATATAGTTGTCAGTTTGTTACTGTGGTTAAATAGTACCATTTTGTTTAGTTTTAGATTTTAGTTAGGTAGTTAGCTCCTCTAAAAGTGGTGTCCTCGCCAAAGTTTAAGCATTGTTCACCGTGTGGGGTGGCTCTTCCCAACAGTGACTCCCACCTGAGGAATTTGCTGCATCTGGGAGAAGGGCACATTAAAGAAAGGTGCTTCCTCTACAAGTCATTCAAGAGAAGAATGCATGTGGTGAGGGGCTTGTGCCTGAAAGCAGCACCTCTTGGAGCAGGCCATTAAGCTCACTTTGGCACTGGGGGACTCCGCTGATTGATCGGCCCCACAGTCTCCTTTGGTGTCATCAAATGATGTTGCTCTGGGTTCGAGGACTGGTGCCTCCTCTAAGGGGAAAAAGGGACATTTGCCTTTCCCTGATCCTCTGAGAAAGAGAGCCCAGAAGATGAACTGAGACCATTCCAGGATTCAAGGAGATTCCTCTTCCTCTCCTAAGAGGATTGCTGATGGCACTGTGGTTCCGCTGGCATGTGGGATGCAGCTGGTCCATCTCACTGCTCCTCGGTACTGCATCTTGACCAGTGGATGTCTCTACTATCAACTCTGGTACCGGATGTGGGGCATCCGTTGTGTCTAGTAACAGCGACATTGGTGTCGGCACTAACTGTCATATGAGGACTTCCAGGGTTCCTTGGGATCTGGTTTAGGGACATCTTCCTCCACTTCCCCCCACCCCCAGCACTGCTTTTGAAAGCATTTTAGACTGTCTCTGGATCGCTGTTGGTACCTGACAGGCACTGCTCCTACAGTAGGGAAAGGAGCTGCTAGCTCAGTACTGACTGGGGATCTATCTGTATTCCCACTGGCCTCCTTGAAACTCTTTGGATATCCCTCAGTCCATGAAATCCCACTCTTTAACGCAGTCCAGGGTAAGCTCACTGGTACTGGTTGCCTCCATTTCAGAGGCTGATGTCATCCCTCCTGAGCTGGTTCAGCCTGATGCTCTTGTACAAGAGCTGGTTCCCTTGTAAGAGCCGCCATTAGAACCACATCCTGCTTCTTCATCATTACCGGAGTACGGGCCTCTGCTTCTCCTGTGCCTGAAGATTTTAAGGCATATCCAGACCTTCTGAAGTTTATGGCCTCCGCCTTGAGCATCCCCACTGAGTTTGTACAGGAGAACACGTGTAAGTTTTGGATATTCCGCTGTCATCAGCTCCGGGGAGGTGGCTCTCCTGATAAATGAAGATCCCTTTGAGCCTGTGAAGTCCTATGGAACACTCCAGCTTCATTGCTTCCCAACTCGAATCAGTCTGAGAAATGTTATGTTCTTTGAGTGCTTCTATTCCCACTCAGCTCCTAACTCTCTCATGGTAACTACAGAAAATGACAGATCACAGAAAAGGAGGTATATGTCCACATCTAAGGACAAGAAATCAAAGAGGCTAGATTTGGTGGGGAGAAAAATTCATAACACTTCATCTTTACAGATGCACATCGTGAACAAGTAGGTACTGCTATACATATATGACTTTTGTCCAATGGGACACTGTATCCAAATTCATGGATAAGCTGCCAGAAACCTCCAGGGAAGAATTTAAGGCGTTCATTTTGGAGGGTTGTATTGTGGCCAAAACTTGGTTGCAGTCAGCTTTGGACATGGCAGATACTTCGGCCAGAGTTATGGCTCCAGCTGCCTCCCTGAGGAGGGCTTCATGGTTGCAGAATTCTGACATAGCTCTGGATGTGCAGCAAACTACTGAGGACTTACTTTTTCGTGGTCAGTTTTTGTTCTCAGACAAAACTGATGAGATCCTGCATTCGTTTAAAGACTCCCAGACTTTATGTTCATTGGGAGTTTATATCCTGGCTACATAGAGGTGCCACTAAGGCAGTCAGCAGCAATATCGCTCACAGCATTTCTTCCGACCGCCCTCCTTCCCTGAGAAAGCAGGACTTCCCCAGGAAATCTCATGTCCCAGAGAGGAACATCTTGTGGCTCTAATTTTAGCCACTCAGCTCATCATAAACCAGCACTGAGCAAGCAGCCATTTTGACTTTTGACTTCTGGAATGGTGTGTGAAAGGAACTCTTCGTTAAAAAATACTCAGGTAATCAGGTGGATTGATTGTAAATCAGAGATTTAAAACCTCAATTTTAATTGTGTATTGAATTCGTACTTTAATTATTTTCCTAAAGAAAAGGTTGATTCTTATTGGTTTCTAGCCAGTGTTAATTTGAAACTAAATATAGTCTGAACACTAAATTTGGTACTTCTTTTTGCTAATCAGAGTATACACTATATCTTTATATATTTATTTAAACAGTTATGTAGTTTAATTTACATTTATTCAGATCCTTAACCTTTCCTTTTTTTATTATGTTAAAAATGCCAAATGACACATTTATTAGATACTAGATGGTTCATTTTTATTTCCAATTTGTGTCAAGCTCTGTTTGGATGAAAATTCAAATTCAATTAAAAATTCACAAACACAGGATTTTTTTCTATTAAATAAAACTACATTAAGTGTGCTCTATAACTAAGAAAAAATGTTTATCAAAACATGTTTTGCATTTAAAAACTAAGTGAATTATTAAATAGTTAAATTATAAATATTATATAAATATTATTACTCCACCTAGGGCATCATTTTCTAGATCATTCATTAGGGAAACATGTTTCTCTGACATCAGTCTAGGTGAAGTAGTTGTCATCACACAACTGTTGTATAGCCAGAGGGAAAGGATACAACTGCTCTTTTCTGTGCATTTCTCAGCCGTGAAGGAAACTGCTTGGTGTTAGATTGCAGGCTGCATTTGTCAAAGTACTTGTAGTCAGATTAAAAGAAAAAGAGGAGAGGAAAAGAAAAGAAATCATGAAATTGAAAAGAGTGGGGGTAATCTTAGCCGTTGTATTCACTTTTATTTATTTTATTTGTGATTTGTTTCATATATTTGACATACTGTAATGCTTACTTTGGATGTCTTTGTACTAGTGGTTTTGATTACCTTCTCCATGCCTCTTTCGCCTGTGTATCCTAAGAGGGCAGTAGTAGTATGCTGATATCTAATAGGAAGCCCTACAATATGGCAGCTGCCTCTACTGAGGCTGCCATAAGAAGAGCTAGCCATTGTCTTTAACATTTCCCCTTTCCATCTGTTTCTCCAACTGGGGAGACAAACTGGAAGGCTCCCTCCTGTCTTCTGCATAAGTGGAGCCAGTCAGTATTTGGTTTTACTAAGCAGTCAGTTTTTATCTGCCCCATGAGTGTTTGCTTTAGCTAGGTTTCAGCGTGTAATGTATATGTTTCAACAAAGGTAGGCCAATGAGAGGTGCTCTTTCAAGCCTATGGGTAGCAAATATTAATGAAGAAGTTTTGTTACTCATTTCTAAGTGGCTCCTTGGTGCACAGGGAGGAGAAGGCACATTGGGTCATAATAGTATTGAATGGCAAGGCACTATAGCCAGTGTAAAAGTAGTTGCTTCAGACAGTTGTGTGTCATTTAGCAGCCAAGATGACTTCATGTATTTTTAGTTTGCATGTTTCAACAGAGCGAGCATACAGTGGCCTGAAGACATAAATTCTTACTGGCTCATTCTCTTTATTATGGGCCTGATCCTGAGAAGTGATCTGTGGAAGTGCATTCTTACAATAGCAGAGAGTCATACTTCAATAAGACTATATGTGAGCATAAGGGTCTGACTGCACAGACTGCTTTGTAGGAACAGTGACTATATTAATAGAAGATTATCAGACACTGTGTATCGACCTACCTGTCCAGGTGCATGTATGGGCCCTAACAAGGTAGTATCTGAATCAAATATTTTTAAAAAACATGAATCTGGTTAGTTTTACTGCTCAAGAAGCTGTTACTGGCTAGAACAAATCATAATATGCGCAGTTGCTGTTCAGCTTCTTGTGAGGGATCACAGGCCCCAAGCCCAGGTCCCACAGGGCCCTAGGCAGCACTCAGGCTATGATTGCCATCCAGCAGCTCACCTGAGGAACTAGGGAGGGGTCCAGGAAAGGGCTAACTTGCAGAGGGCTCTGCCCTGAAAGCTCCCAATTCTGGAAACATCCATCCCCCTGATTGGCTAAGAAATACTATATGAACCAGGAAGTAACAAGAGGAAGTTGTCCGAGCATCTAGCAAAGTCCATAGCTGCGGCTATAGACCCTTCCTGCTTACCTGACTCCTGAGCCCTGCATTCCTAACTGCTCCTGGTTCCTGTCTTCCTATCCCAGACCCCCGTCTACTCCCAGTTCATGCTGTCCTGCCTTAATCCAGGTCCCCGACGCTGTCTGATGTCTGGCCTGGGACCTGACATTATCCCCAACTCCTGACTCCATTTCTGACTCTGATCTTTGTCTTTGTACCTGATGCAGTCTTTGGTTTTGACTACCTGCTCTGACCATTAGCCCACACCCATGTCATTGCGCTTTTCTGTCGTGTTGCTAACTGTTCATCTTAATCTTGACTTTTATCATCTTTGCTTTTCTAGTACTTGGCCTCTACTGGACAAGGATACTGTGATGTGTCATTCGATATTCTTTATGAAAATATGTTTATGATATGAATGACATAACTGAGATATACTTTATACAAGATGGCTCATGTGAGATATCATTGGAAAGGTTATGATTTACTGAATGTGATTATCCTTTTTGTAGGCATGTATAATTTCTGTATCTGAAATTAGGAATGTTGACTATGTATCTGTATTTCAACTACACTACTTTGGGTGATGCCCACTGCCAACACTTCAGGTACAACAATTTAAAAGCCAGACCGGGTGGATGGCCCATCAACAAGGACAATGGACTATAAAAGAGCTTAATCTTCCTGTGAACTTGTGGGTCAGCCTGTGAAGAATGGCTACAAGAGCTCTACAGAGTCAGGTGGTCTTGTCACCTGACATTAAAACTTTACCTGGGACTTCTTGTAACTTTCCACTGTGAGGAAAGGGGGGTCAAACTAGGAAACAAAGGACTCCCGCCTTATGCAAATCCTATTTAAGGATGGAGAGTGAGGTAATCCAGGTCGTCAGTTCTCCCCTGCGAGATGACAGCTGGAAACAACTAAGACTGAGCAGGGGAAAAGAACTGGGCCCAGGTTGGAAGGACGTCTGGCCTGTGAAGAAGATTATTAGAACCACATTTAGGGTGAGAACTTGCATGTAACCAGTTTCTTTAGTGCATTAAGCTTAGTTTCCATGCTGTTTTATTTTCTTAGTAATCTGCCTTGTTCTATCTCCTCCTTAACTACTTAAAATACACCTGTTATAGTTCATAAATTTATTTCTGGTTTATAATACAACCCCGTTGATGTGATTTCTAACCGGGGTGGCCGAGAAATTGTGCATACCCTCTTCCACATTGAGGGAAGAGGCAAATATAATATATCTTTGGGTTTGTACTCCAAGGGCGGTGGACATCTGAGTACTGGAGCAAGTCCCTCAAGCTGAGTCTTCTCAGAGCTGATCTGCAGCTGGATGTGGCCCTGCCTCTGTGTGTGTGTGTGTGTGTGTGTGTGTGTGTGTGCGCGCCAGAGTAGGTTTTAAGAGCCTGGCTCAGCAAGATGGGTAAAAGGAGGCCCATGCTGGCAGAACAGGTAGACTCAGTGGTATCTCAGCACATCAGGTGACTTCCCAAGGAGTCCATCCATCACAGATACACAGTCATGGCTAAGTATGAGTTGGTTTCATCATTAGGGGAGAAAAAAACTTTACAAGTAACTACAGTAACCTGAAACTTCCAAACTAAAGGCCTGATCCTGAAAACACTTATATGTGTGCTTAAGTTTACGCATGTGAGTATTCCCATTGACTTCAGTGGAACTACTCAGATATTCAAAATTAGGAACACGTCTAAATGTTTGCAAGGTCTGAATCTAGTTTTGCCTATAATCTATCCTGAATTGGATACCAGGTCTTAGAAGAAGAAAGGCCTGTGTGTTGAATGGTTCCAGATAAAATCACATATTTGCCATAATTATTTATGGGAATCTGTTCATAATCTGAAGATTCTCTAGCTCATATTCTTTGCTTATATATTTTAGGTATTCCTAAGGGGTTTAGCACTATTTTATCTAACTGCTTATGGATATAACTATTGCAACAACAATAAAAATCAGTAATTTCTTGCCTGTGGGCTTAGATTTTTGGAACAGCTGTGCTTACAATCCATATCTCTCCTTGAGCAAACTGTTATCTTATTAGAGGCATCTTCATGTCATTAAATCATGCATTCCCTTGTGTCTCATTCAGCATTGACAAGAATTAATGGATTATAGTTTCTACTATTTCCTCTTATTGATTTAGATTTTTTTTCACTATGCAATTTAAGATAGGAATGATAAACTCCAACACAATCTACAAAATATTATATAATCTGTTAGAAGGCTTTGCTATTGTTGTTCTTAACATTTCCAGGAGTATATTATGATATTCTTGTGATACTTTTGAAACATATAATATGCAGACTATGAACTACTCAGTGAAATGTCAGACCAAAACATTATTTTAAAGTTTTGTGAAAGACTAAGACTTTGAAAAATATAAAATAGCTCATTCCATTTTTATGGTATCAGTGATGCTCGATGCAGTCACAGTACATATCTAATCTGCAGCAATCTTTTTGCTTCATCAGTATATTGAATCATAGCAAAGTTTCTAGAAATGTCAATAACATCTGAGGCCTCATTCTCTACTGTCTTGCATCTTGTGCAGTCATTTATACCTCTGCAAACAGTATGTAAAATTCAACCATTATGATTTAGTGGCATTTTACACTTGTTTTGCACACATGGAAATAACTACATAAAATGCAATGAAGGAGAGAGTGAGGGCTTTTATATCTAATGTATTTCCACAGATAATGAGGATGATATTGTGGCACTAGTTTAGTGGCACCTCAGCCAGCAACCAGCTAAAAGCAAGCAAAAGACATATTCTACAAGAAGACAAATTGGGTGCATGCTTATAATGGCGGTTCTGGTTATGAAGGTCCAAGTCAGTAATGACAGCCTTGGGTATGAGCATTGCATGGGTAAACATGGAACTGAGGGGCAGATGGACACCAGTGAATGATTCATGAAGCTGTGCAGTACGTATAAAGTATGTGTCGGGGGGCAAACACAAACAAACATGGTGGTATTACCGAGAAACAACTCGATAACATTGTCATCAGCAGATGGTGGAAAAGATCGCTGCGGTTTATGATTTATTACAAGTGCTGATGTAGACAGTGACCGTTATCTTGTCATCAGAACAGTTGGTATAAAACTAAAAAGACAAACCAATAAGAAAAGAGAGATGGTATTTGATGTGAAGAAATTGTCTGACCTGGGAATCAGTGGGGGTTTTTAAATCCAGCTCTCAAATGGATTTCAAAAGTGGTGCATAATAAATGATGATATAGAAGAACAATGTGCTTGTTAGAGATGTTTGCTAGAAGGCTGGCACAAATTCACTTGGATCAAGATGATTAAGGAAAAAAGTGAATATATCCATGCACATGGAAATTGCTTGAGGAAAGAAAAGTCTGGAAAAAAAGGCAAACACGGGTGACAGGACAAGAAAGACAATGCACATTACAACAGGGGTATGTAGAGAAAGACAAAGAGGTAAAGAAGTTACGTCGGAAAGGTAAGAGAATGATTTGACAAAAGAGTGACAGAAGCCGAAGAAGCATCACTGAGGGTAGGTCTATACTTACCTCCGGGTCCGGCGGTAAGCAATCTATCTTCTGGGTTCGATTTATCATGTCTTGTCTAGACACGATAAATTGATTCCGGATCAATCCCGGAAGTGCTCGCTGTCGATGTCGGTACTCCTGCTCCGTGAGAGGAGTACGCGGAGTTGACGGGGGAGCCTGCCTGCCGCGTCTGGACCCGCGGTAAGTTCGAAATAAGGTACTTTGACTTCAGCTACGTTATTCATGTAGCTGAAGTTGCGTATCTTAGTTCGAAGTGGGGGGGTTAGTGTGGACCAGGCCTGAGAGGTGACTCCAAGAAACTGTTTCAGATGTGTAAACAATTGTCATAATGGTTCAGTCACAGTGGTATTGTAAAAAAAAAAAAAAAAAAGATGGAAGATTGTTGACAACGGCAGCAGAAAAAAAACCAACAACAATGACAAGAACATTTCAATGAAGTACTCCATCAACCAGAGCTAACAACTCCAATTAATGGATGCAAAGAAGGTGAAGAATTAAATGTTTCATTGCTAGAAATTTCAAAAGCAGAAATGGAGAAAACAATTAAGCAGCTAAAAAATGGCAAAATTCAATATCTTCCATTGTGGTATGCAGTGGTATTGTAGCCTTGTCAGTCCCAGGACATGGCTACAACAACACTGCATAGAGCAATGAAGATATCAGATTTTTCTGTTTTGAAATGAAAATTCCTTTCCCAGAACTGAGGAAGAACTCTGTGTAGCTTGAAAGCGTGTCTCCCTCACCAACAGAAGTTGGTCCAATAAAAGATATTACCTCACCCACCTTGTCTCTCTAGTATCCTGGGACTGACATACATTGCATAAAGTTTGATATAGTTTGGGAGAAAGAATTGGAAGAAAAGCATAACTGGTGTGTGATATCCGGCAAACAATAGCACTACTTTCTGTACCCAGAAAAGTGTTATGTAATGTTGAACTGATGAAAAACTGTGTACCAACCAAGAAGACTTTAGACCGAAAAGATTGTGTGTAGATCACATCTTCACCCTGAGACAATGGATTGAGAAAGGGCTTGCTTACCAGAGAGGGACTAGTCTTGAATTTCATAGATTCATCAAAGGTTTCAACTGCATTCATAGGGGCTTCCTAGAAAAACAGTGTCACTGGCCAAGATGCTGTATGAAGGTTCAAAATGCTATGAAGGACAGAAGGTGGAGAGACTGATTGGTTTGATATTGTCACTGGAATGTGGCAGGACTGAATCTTACCGTCCTCCTTTTCTGCATTGTGATAGATTATGGGATGTGAAAAGCAACATCAAAGGAAGGTAGAAGAGTTAAGTGCAGTAGAGAAAAATTTAAAGATCTCAGCCTTGCAACTGAAGTTGTTTTACATTGTTCTATTGAATCCAGATGACAATGCATGAAAAAGACCACTATCTATGTCAAAGATGAGGCTGCCAAAGTAGGATTAAGGATCAACCAAAAGAAAATGAAAGTCATGATCATTGAAAGAGGTGTCAGCAACAATGGTGTGAATGCAATGAATACAGCATGGTTAATGAGTTCACATATCTTGAAATGACAAGAAATGCTGATAGGCAACTCCATAACGAGATGGAAGCAAGAATTGGGAAGGCAAGTAGAGCTTTTTCTAGACTGGCAAATATGTGGAAAAATAAGGAGATTCACGTAAGAACCAAGGTAAAGTTATGTAATGTCATTGTGATTACCACATTACTATATGCTTCTGAAGCTTGGCAAATGCTATTCCACAATAGAAAACTTAACACATTCCATCAGAGATGCTTGTGAAGAATACTCAGTGTCCGCTGGTGGGACAAAGTAGCCAATGTTGAGATGTGAGAAAGGATTGATCAACAGACTAGAAAAAGAGGGCTGAATTATTTTGGACATATTGTATGGATATCAAAAAATGGTATTCCTAGACAAGCCCTTCACTGGATACTACCTGGTGGAAGATGGAAAGTGGAGGATCACATATAACATATAAGAAAACCTTTGACAAAATGTTGCCTCGTGTCGCAAGGCATGAAATCACCTAATAAATACAATAATAGTAAAAGCAAGGGTAGAGTATTACAGGGAGGCAGAGCTATGACCTAACAAAACAATTTAGTAACATTGTCAAATTTGTTATAATATCCCACAGAATTAGTAATAAAATGAGGTAGTCACTGTACTGAAGGGTTTTCCAGTTTTAGCATACTTTCCCTTTTTTGACTTTCCGTTGTATAAAATGCAGTAGGTACATTTTAATATTAGAGTTCATACTTGAATTTAAAAATAAATAAATAACCAGCACTGGAAAAATGTTTCTAGGGACAACATTGTTTTGTAGAAACACTCCTCAGAAGGAGGAACCCTTTTTTTTTTTTTTTAAGTAGATATTTAAAAAAATATATTTGAACTGTTATAAGTGGTAGAATGTTTTGTTTTAGCCACTTGACATCCAGAGTTGTGATTTTCTGATCTTAAGCGCTAATACTAAATAATACCAAAAATGGACATGCTGTCAACTACTTTCACTTTTTGTAACCTTTAATTGTTTTAGCCCCTCACCATTGTTCATAATTCCCTTCTAAAGTTTGAAAATGTAAATAATTCATTTACTAATTTTGCCCTTTTCAGTTAGACATTCACTGACTTTTCTTTTTGTATTTTTCCCATATGTTTAAATAGTTTTTATTGTTTTTATAAATAGAAATATAAAGAAGAAAAGGGGGGGGGGGCGTGCAAGGAAGCACAACCCACACACTGTGAAGGTTACCTGATAATGAGAGAGAAAAATAGGGGTTAGTATATTTCATAAATTAATCTACTTTAAAATGTCAATTTACCATAAATGGCAAATATTCAATGACATCTTACTCATTTTGATTACCGTAGTTATCTACTAGCCTCCAGGTGACAAGAAAAGACTCCAGCTTGCTGTGTGTTAGCAAGAAGTCCTCTCAAATTTGTATATTTCAGTAGGGCACAGGAAATGTATTGTTGCTTTGTCATCTTCCTTGTATATGCCTCAACGTAAATTAAGCAAAAAGGCAAACAGAATCATTAAGAAAGGGATAGATAATAAGACAGAAAATATCATGTTGCCTCTATATAAATCCATGGTAGGCCCACATCTTGAATACTGTGTGCAGTTGTGGTCACCACATCTCAAGAAACGATATATTGGAAGTGGAAAAGGTTCAGAAAAGGGCAACAGAAATTATTAGGGATATGGAACGGCTTCTATATGAGGAGCGATTAATAAGACGGGACTTTTCAGTTTGGAAAAGAGACGACTAAGGGGGCATATGATAGAGGTCTATAAAATCATGACTGGTGTGGAGAAAGTAAATAAGGAAGTGTTATTTACTCCTTCTTATAACACAAGAACTAGGGGTCACCAAATGAAATTAATAAGAAGCAGGTTTAAAACAAAATGAAGTATTTTTTCACACACCGCACAGTCAACCTGTAGAACTTTTTGCCAGAGGATGTTGTGAAGGCCAAGACTATAACAGGGTTCAAAAAAGAACTAGATAAATTCATGGAGGATAGGTCCATCAATGACTATTAGCCAGGATGGGCAGAGATGGTGTCCCTAGCCTCTGTTTGCCAGAAGCTGGGAATGGGCGACAGGGATGAATCACTTGATGATTACCTGTTCTGTTCATTCCCTCTGGGGCACCTGGCATTGGCCACTGGGGGAAGACAGGATACTGGGCTAGATGGACCTTTAGTCTGACCCAGGATGGACACTCTTATGTCGATGCAGCTCTGGGAATATGAAATAATAATGATTAGTAATTGCATAGTACTTTTCATCTTCATGATACTAATTGTTACTGAGGTACGGTAGCACAAAATTTTGTGGGCTTGATCCTCAGTTATGCTACATTTTTTCACTGCTCTGCCTTGCCCCCCTCCTCCTCCTCACCCCTGGGAGGGGAGAATCCTTGACCATTGTAAAGCTGATATAAAGTCTCTACACAAGCCTCTACTCACAGTTCCTGGCATGGGGGCCAGGCTGGAGTGCATTGCAGCACAGATATTCTCCTCTTACCAGGGCCTTAAGAACTTTTGGCAACTCTGGCAGTATCGCAGGAGTTGGGATTTCTCAGATAGGACCCTCAGACATTTCCAGAATTTAACACATTTCAGCCTTGTCTCCACTTCTCATCGGCCCAAGGAGTGAGCAACTGAATTCCCCCATAGCCATCCTATTCCTAGGGCTTGGTCTACACTACCCCCCTAATTCGAACTAAGGTACGCAACTTCAGCTACGTGAATAACGTAGCTGAAGTTCGAAGTACCTTAGTTCGAATTAGTTCGAACTTACCTTGGTCCACACGCGGCAGGCAGGCTCCCCCGTCGACTCCGCGGTACTCCTCTCGGCGAGCTGGAGTACCGCAGTCGACGGCGAGCACTTCCGGGTTCGACTTATCACGTCCAGACTAGACGCGATAAGTCGAACCCAGAAGTTCGATTTCCAGCCGTCGAACTACCGGGTAAGTGTAGCCAAGGCCTAGGACACAACTTTGTTCCTATACCCTTTCAGTCATTTTAATGTGGCCATCAAAGAGCCACAGCTACTGTGGCCAGATATCCAATAAAAGGGACTTCATCTGCAACAGCAACCAGCCACCAACAACAGGTTATCCCATTAGCCTCCCAAATAATTTCACTCTGCCATACTCTCTAAAACAAAATGACTAATCCTCCCAAAGTTTATCACAATCTCCACAAATACCTATTTTAACTAATCAGAAAGCTGAGTAGACTATCAAATTAAATAAATAAATAAATAAATAAAATGGAAATGCCTATTTGGCAATGCAGTACAATGCAAATCAGTTATCTCAGTGTTCATATTACGGCTTTCTTGGCTGCAAACATTACACAGTAGTCGCTATTAAATACTCAGCATTTACCAAGAGATATTATACAGTCCACTACAGTTATCACATATTCTAAGTCTAAAGGGAATTCTGGTATCTCTGGTACAAATGTCAATTGTTTCTGTTTTTTTTTTTTTTTTTTAAAATAGCTAAGGTTAAATATGGTACAAAGTTCCATTGTAATTCCATTCTCTCTCACTCCTATCTTTCTGAAATAACTAACTCTCTACTGGAACTGAAATTTTCTATGCTTGGTCTCAGCCCAGAAGTGATTTGAATGTGAATGCATGAGAGAGAGAGAGAGAAAGAGGCTGAAGGAAAATGCATTGAACCATTTGAATTACAGGAGATGGGGAAAAAATAAGGCTTTTTGATTCACTGTTATCTTGAAAACAGCTGTAGAAGAAAACTTCAAACAGAGCATGAAACTGTTCCTCCATGAAAAATAATCTCTCGTTTGAGGTTGAAGGATTAATTTAAAAAATTGAAAAGTCTGAAGTAATCAAATGTCACTTCTGAACATGCCCAATAGCATATGGTCAGATTTTACAAGAGCCTAGTTAAAGTGCTGCCCTCGTGTATCACATGTTTACATGAAGGACATTTGAAGTATCTCATTGAAAACACAGTTGGGCTCCAAGTAAAACCCCAGATCCCAGCATCTCCACATTTTGGGCAAGTTCCAAACTCTGCAGCTGGCACCTATATCTCCTTTATTCATTTTTGATTATATGTAGTGCTGCTGGTCTCAGTCAGAATTAGTGCCCCATTGTGCTAGGCATCATATAAACACATAGTAACACACAGTCCCTGCCACAACCTGCTTTCAGTCTAAATAAACAAGAAAAAACAAAGGTTGGGAGGAAAACAGAGGCACAGAGGGGCAAAGTGACTTGTCCAAGGTCAAACAACCAGTCGGGACAGAGCTGGAAAGAGAACCCAGGGGGTAGATCTTCTGTTTGATGTTTGGAAATGGAAAATTTTCTATCTTGTGTTGAGCTAAATCACTAAAAATTCCTATCAGGCTGTAGTAAGAAAACACAATTCTAGTCTAAAATCAGATGGTTGTGACCCTTAAATGTGTGATTCTTTCTGTATATAGACTGATGCATGTAATATTTTTGGTGAAAAGACTATGTTTAGGCAAAAACCCTATGCCATCTTGAAATGTCTGAAAATCTAAACAATGGGACAGACTATCAATTTGTGGCAGTCTCGTACTCTTAATTATGGGTGTATTTTAAGCATTTTGTAACCTCTTTGTTACCACAACGTATTTTATTTTAAAGTACATATTGTACATTAAACCTATTTTTCCCACACTGCCACCTGTGAATACATTGCCAACTGTACTAAAAATGTTTCTGCCTCACCGATCATATTTCATAGATGCTTACAAAGGACTGAAATTCAACTAAATGGTCTCTTGCATTCTTAGGCTCTGACTGGCTGCTGATAGTGATGTCCACAACATGACAAAATACGCAGAAGTTTAAAATTACAACTCAGTGAAATAAAAATTAGACTCTTGTGATCTAGATCAGTACTTGACAGGTTACTGGTTTAGATGTGAAGGAGCTACTTGCAGTTTATGTTCATTATTCAGCATTTGAATCTGGAATTAGATTCTAACCTTGGACGAATAGAGCCGATGCGTGCAATGCATCTCTTCCCAGGCTTTTGAGACGAGAGAAGTTCAGAAAGGTAGGCTCTCTTTAGGAGCAAGTGTTCTTAATCCAGGTGATATTGATAATCTTGTTGGGTTAGATTATTACTAGATTAAAATAGAATCTACTCTTTATTGTTTGCTTGAATTATTTTTGCGGGTGGGAGGGGATTACATTTGAACTTATTTTCCTGTCTATACTTAGAACAGAGGAAGGTGCATTTTAACAATCTGAATACATAAGTAAGGAAAGGCAAGGGCAAGTATTACACTTCTAAGGAAGTTAAACTCACTGTATTTATCCTATGTTAGTCTTGCCCTAATAGGTGAAAAACATCCATTTTTAAAGAACGAATGTGCTTAAGTAGTTTCAGTAAAGGACTATTCACGTGCTTAATTTTAAGCACATACTTCAATATTTTGCTGAATCAGGACCATGGTCAGCTATTCATCTAATTAACCATTTGTACGTACAGATACCCGTTTTTCTTCATAATCGTGGTATCTGTGTGCACAAATTATATCTGCACAATTACATGCACCCACCATTGAGAGCCCGGCCAACTGCTAGATGTAACTTGAGTCATGTTTGTTCATCAAGAGCATGATTTCCATCTCCATCCCCTTCTCTGTGTCAAATCTTTGTGAGTTCTGGGATGCTGAAGGGGGGTAAGAGAGTACAGAGATTCTCCTTCCACCAAAAGGCAGGAGAGCAGGATGGATTCATGGTACCAGGGGACGCTGTCACCCTGTGTGTTTGGTGCACCGTAGCCTCCAGTGGGCATGGTCAGCCATTTAGGGGGATGGACAAGTCCCCAGTGCAGTGTGGAAAGAACTGGCAGGAGGAAGCATATGCTGCTGCTTTTCACAGCAGCAGTAAGATGCACTATCTCCCTACGCAGTTTTATCCTGCCCTTGTCGGAGGGCTCTGGAACCTGAGTGTCATTCTATCTCTCTCTCCCACCGTGGCTCAGGTAAGGAAGGACAGGATTTTATCTTAAACTAAAATAAAGGCATCTTTTCCTTCCTTTTCCTTTAGCTTCTTCAGGACTCTGAACATATTGGGTGGGATTTTCAAAAGGGCCTAAAGCAGATTTTTTTTAAAACTACCACGGCCAGAAGAGGGACCATTGTGATCATCTAATCTTACCTCCTGTATTACACAGGCCAGAGAACTTCCCCAAAATAATTCCCAGAGCAGATCTTTTACAAAGTCCCAATGACTTCCAATGAAAATCGTAGCCATCGGGCATATGAGACAAAAAATGACTCCATTGCTGCCCTTTGTACCTGGCATGGCCTCAGTTAAATGCCAGCATCCTAACTTTAAAAAGAATGTAATTTCACTGAGCACATGCCTGCTTCATTGTTCTTACTACAATCTAATGCATGAGTTGCATAACAGTACCTTTTGTGTTCCAATATTTCATTTTTCTGAGATAATTTGTGTCTTCATCATCTTGTATTCTTTTTTTCATGCATGTTTAAGAAAAAAGAAACTGTTAATTAGTTGACTTGTTCATAAAACGATGCTATTGAATATGCTCGTCAACTGGGAAATGAGTTTACAATACAAATAATATATATTTTTCTTTAAACTCTTAAAGTTTCATGTTAAAAATTTGCAGCATATAGTATTACAGTTCATCTTCGTGTTAGCCAGCTTAGTGGCAAGATTCTCCCCACAGGCCAGGCAATTCTTAATAAAAATGTTTAGAACTAGATTGGTGTAATAGCAACTTGCAAAATTGTGAAATAGAAAGCTTGATTTCAGCTATTGGTAACAGCGGGCAGATGCTACCTTTCCTTTCCAATCCAGTTAGTGGCCATGCCAGTGTTACTAAAGAACTGGCAACAGTTTTGATCTTGCTAGTGAATCCAAGTAATGCAGCCAAAAGATTGTCAAGAAACTAGCAAACCAATAACTAACAGCTCGTTATTTTATTTAGCCTTCTATCTCTTATAGGGATGTCTCATCATTTTAAGAAGAACATCACAGTTGCACTTAAAGGAAAATTAAACTGTATGTTGTGAAACTATGGGATGAAGTAATTCTGGGTTTGAGTTCATTAGTGTGCTGCAGTTATTGCACAACAACATTTTACTTGCAAGTATGTGCAGTGTCTGCCTTGGAAGCAGTCAGGATGTAGATACCCTTTCTGGGTTTGGTATTACAGTGACATCATCTGGTTTACCATCACATTTGTAGACTATGAGAACTCCATGATGGAACACCACAAAGTAGTGTGGCCTAGTTATTCACTCTTTAAAATAGAGAGTGGGGTGGGGAGAGAGAGTGAGTGTATGGGTGTAATTGCTCTTATTTGGAAAGCTGTAAAAAGAGCTAGTAAGTTCAGTGAAAGTTGCTGTAAATATCGACTGAATCAAGATTCATTGATTTTATTGTTACTAAAGTCAGTCATGTATTTCAAGGTTAATTAAAACTTGCTATCCACCTTATAAGTTGAAGTCAGGGTTCTTTGTTTTTATATTTTTATGAGGGCTACACATTAGTCTTCAAAAAGTTCCAGTATTGCAAGAGGCGCCGAAAGACTTCCTTATCATACTTTTAAATACATTTTTCGTTTAGATTCCTATGGGGGGAACTTAATAGCATTAATATCCAGCTGGATATTATTTATTTAACTTGCTTGTTGGTGCAGACACAAAATAATTTTGGCTCTGAAAATTGTGGGTGTTTTTTAAATGTGGCTTTTGTCATGTTTGTTGATCCTGTTGTCTGACACAGCTTTCATCTTAATATTTTCTCTGTTGCTTAATTAAAGGAGAAGATGGGGAGAAAAGTTCCCCTTCAGTATCCAAGTGTGAACAAAATCTGTTTAAAAGAAATGCTCCTCACTAGACAGACAGGCAATGTAAATCTGGTTCTAAAACCATGTAACAAGCAATGACACTGAAGAAGAAATCCATCTAAATGCAACACTTTGTGAAATACTAAAAAAAAAAAAAAAACCCACCAAAAAAAACCCACCCCAACAACCACCACCTTTTCAATATTATTTCAAACACTTATCAAGGATATTATTTACTTATTCTGCACACTTAACAATTTCGCTATTTTCTAATATAATGCTCTTATTTTCTTTTTCCTAATCAGAGTGCATGCTTATTGTGGAATTATTTAAGATCATGTGCAATGACAATTTTAGTAATCTGGTTTCACTGGATTTTATTGTATGTCTTTTTCATATCTGATCCATTAATATGGAAATTGTTCTCAGACATATGTTGTTTAACAGCAGATGCTGGATTTACAGTTGTAGATCACATTTATGTTATTTTGTTCTCATTTCCATGGGGTTTCCTGCCATATACTTTTTTTCCAGCAAAAAAAATCATGAACATCTGCTGACTTATCCAGAGAACCGGATCTTTAATATCTAAATTCACCCCGGGGGGGGGGGGGTTGTTTTGTTTTTCACATACAAACTAGGATTTTAAGTTGTATTATTTAGTTTGTTTTAACTTGGATTATTTTTAACTAGAAGCAAAGTCGCATATACAGTGTGCAAATTTTTTCTGGTACACTTGCCCCTCCCAACCACTAGAATCCAGACTTTCACTTTTGGCACACTTGACAACCACAGTGGTTCAAATAGGATCCTGAGAATCCATCAGCCTTTCATGAGACCACCATATCCCCCCACGTCCTCCTATCTTCCCTCCTTTTCGATAGGGCCATGAATATTGTTCTCATTCTCTGTCTGAAGGGGATGAGGCAAATGGCCTCCTCTGAGGTTAAATGCCATTTGTTGTTCTACAGAGTATCTAGAAGGAATGTTTATGCAGCCACCAGCTGCAAAGAGTTTCTCTTGAACCCTTCAGGGTTTTTTTAATACTTCTCTGCTGATTGGGAAGCTTTATTTTCTACATAATCTGAGCTCTTCTCTTTCATGAACACCATGGGAGAGGGTGGGGGGTTAGGAAATAAAATCCTAATTCTGCGAACCGTTATACACATAAGTGGCCCCATTGAATTCAATGTTTGTAGGATCTGAACCTAACTTTGTATGTATGCATTAATTCAAAGCTTTTCTGGTCATCAGTGAGAGATAAATGATAGTTCAGTTAGGAGGTCACATTGGTAATTTCTACATTTGCTATTTAGTATTAATAACATCACTTACATAGTACTCCTTCATAGTACTAATTTTCAAAGCACTGTGAATACCTCTGTGCCTAAATGCCACGCTGATTGATGCATTACAGAATTCTTTAGATAAACAGAACACAGTAACATTATAAGGTTAAGAAACTGTCTCCGAAAATTCACAATCCTGTGATTCCTTACTTCTTAAAGCAGAATTAATCGCCTATCTAATGTGACCAAGTTCAAATAAATAGAAAGTATGGATTTAGCTGCCTTATTCTTTTACTCCACAATACTTATTTATTGGGAAAGGCCATAGTTGAGTTAAGTTATTCATTTGAAAAAAAAAATCCTGTGTTATGAGTAACACCATGGATTTTAATACTTGAAATATTTGAAAAAACTAATGGATTTTTCACCATTAATGCTTTCTATTTACATTTTACACTTACATTTTGCTTGGATGAGTCAGCTTTACTTTTGTACGTAGTCTGTTTCACTTTTTGGCTCTCATGCATGAATACAACACTACAGTGTTGGTGTTGCAAATAATGTCGGAATATTTTGATCCAAGCAAAATGCTGTTTTCACTGAAACTAAAATACATTATTGGAATTATTTTTGTTGAGCTGACATTTTGTTAAACATGCTTGGACAAAACATAGATTTGGGCCAAAATCAACATGACAGTTTCAACTTGATTGAGGAAATATGGTGACTAAAAAACAAACAAAATTCCCATAAAACAAATTGTTGCACCAGTATTTGTTGGTATTACCTACTTATCATAGGAATCGGGAAAATACAGCATTTTATATCATGAATAGTATACTATTTAATGACTCTAATAACATCCAATGAATGTGCTCACGGATATAAGTAGGTAATGGAACTCCTGAGAATCAGTTTTGCTTTTGCTTGGTACATATATACCTATACTACTGACTGTCTTCAAATCCCTCTGCAAACTTATTGTCTGTGCTTTCGTTTATGAGTTGTAAATAAGTTTGCTGGCATATTCTTACCTCCCACCCCTAACACCTCATTTATTAATTGGAAGGTGAGATGTTATGAGAGCTGGTTTGTGCAACACTCTAAAATGTATCTTTAGTGAAAAGTAATTTCTAAGGGTATGTCTACACTACGGGATTAATCCAAAATTATATAATTTGAATTTTGGAAACAGATTGTATAAAGTCGAATGTATGCGGCCACACTAAGCACATTAATTTGACGGTATGCATCCATGTACCGGGGCTAGCGTCGATTTCTGGAGCGTTGCACTGTGGGTAGCTATCCCATAGCTATCCCATGGTTCCCGCAGTCTCCCCCGCCCATTGGAATTCTGGGTTGAGATACCAGTACCTGAAGGGGCAAAAAACATTGTCGCAGGTGGTTCTGGGTACAGCCTCACCTCTCCCTCCATGAAAGCAACGGCAGACAACCATTTCGCGCCTTTTTTCCTGGGTGAACACTGCAGACTCCATACCACAGCAAGCATGGAGCCCACTCAGCTCAAGATAGCAGTCATGAACATTGTAAAAACCTCACGTGTTCTCGTGCAGTTTATGCTGAGCCAGGACCAGAAAAACGAGGCGAGGAGGAGGCGGCGACGGCAGCACAGCGACAAGCATGACATGGACACAGAATTCTCTCAAACCGTGGGCCCCGGTGCTTTGGAGATCGTGTTGTTAATGGGGCAGGTTCTATCCGTGGAACGCCGATTCTGGGCCTGGGAAACAAGCACAGACTGGTGGGACCGCATAGTGTTGCAGGTGTGGGACGATTCCCAGTGGCTCCGAAACTTTTGCATGCGTAAGGGCACTTTCATGGAACTTTGTGACTTGCTGTCCCCTGCCCTGAAGCGCCAGAATACCAAGATGAGAGCAGCCCTCATAGCTGAGAAGTGAGTGGCGATAGCCCTGTGGAAGATTGCAACGCCAGCTACCGGTCAGTCGGGAATCAATTTGGAGTGGACAAATCTACTGTGGGGGCTTCTGTGATGCAAGTAGCCAAAGCAATCACTTAGGTGCTGCTACGAAAGGTAGTGACTCTGGGAAATGTGCAAGCCATAGTGGATGGCTTTGCTGCAATGGGATTCCCTAACTGTGGTGGGGTGATAGATGGAACCCATATCCCTATCTTGGCACCGGAGCACCAGGGTACCCAGTACATAAACCGCAAGGGGTACTTTTCAATGGTGTTGCAAGCACTTGTGGATCACAAGGGATGTTTCACCAACATCAACGTGGGCTGGCCAGGAAGGGTTCATGACACTCACGTCTTCAGGAACACGAATCTGTTTAAACGGCTGCAGCAAAGGACTTACTTCCCGGACCAGAAAATAACCATTGGGGATGTTAAAATGCCAATAGTTATTCTTGGGGACCCAGCCTACCCCTTAATGCCATGGCTCATGAAGCCATACACAGGCAGCCTGGACAGGAGTCAGGAGCTGTTCAACTACAGGCTGAGCAAGTGCAGAATGGTGGTAGAATGTGCATTTGACTGTTTAAAAGGTCGCTGGCGATCGTTACTGACTCGCTCAGACCTCAGCCAAACCAATATCCCCATTGTTATTTCTGCTTGCTGTGTGCTCCACAATCTCTGTGAAAGTAAGGGGGAGACCTTTATGGCGGGGTGGGAGGCTGAGGCAAATCGCCTGGCTGCTGATTACGCATAGCCAGACACCAGGACGATTAGAAGAGCACACCAGGAAGTGCTGTGCATCAGAGAAGCTTTGAAAACCAGTTTCATGACTGGCCAGGCTACAGTGTGAAATTTCTGTTTGTTTCTCCTTCATGAAAACCCGCCCCCTTTATTGACTCATTCTCTGTAAGGAACCCACCCTCCCCCTTCCCCCAGCTTGCTTTCAAAGGAAATAAAGTCACTATCATTTAAAAATCATTTATTCTTTATTAATTGATTATAAAAAGAGGGAGAGAACCCGGGTGGGGTTTGGGAGGAGGATCGGCAGGAAGGAAAAGGCCACTAAAAAAAGGTTAAAAAAATGACAGCCTTTTGCTTGGGCTGTCCACTGGGGTGGAATGGGAGGGTGTACGGAGCCTCCCCCCGCCCCCCGTGTTCTTACACGTCTGGGTGAGGAGGCTAAGGAACATGGTGAGGGGGGAGGGGGGTTATACAGGGGCTGTAGCAGCACTCTGTTATCCTGCTGCTGTTCCTGAAGCTCCACCAGGCCCCGGAGCATGTCTGTTTGCTCATGCAGCAGCCCCAGCGTTGCATCCTGCCTCCTCTGATCTTCCTGCCGCCACCTCTCATCTCGAGCGTCCCTCCTGTCCTCACGTTGGTCCCTCCTGTCCTCACGTTGGTCCCGCCTGTCCTCACGTTCACTGGCTTCTTTCCTATACTTTGAAACTGTGTCCTTCCACTCATTCAGATGAGCTCTTTCACTGCAGGTGGATTCCATGATTTCTGCGAACATCTCGTCTCGTGTCTTCTTTTTCTGACGCCTTATCTGAGATAGTCTTCGGGACGGAGGAGGGAGGCTTGAAAAATTTGCAGCTGCTGGAGGGAGGGGAAAAAAGGAGAGAATTTTTTAAAAAGATACATTTTGCAGAACAATAGTTATTCTTGGGGACCCAGCCTACTCTTTCACGGTGACCAACACTATTCACATTACATAGCACATGTGATTTCTGTGCAAGGTCACATTTTGCCTCTTAATATTGAGTGCCTGTGGCTTTGCTGCTAGAGATCACAGACGCAGGTCCGGGCAACAGAATTCGGCTTGCACGCGGCCATGGTAAGCCATTGTCTTTCGGCTTCTGCGCTCTCCTTTCCCACATACCAGGCAAAGTCCGTTGAGTGCGTGGTTTTCCCGTTAACCTTCAGCAGCAGAAAACAAACTAACTCCCCCCCCATCCAATTCTCTGGATGATCGCTTTACCCCTCCCCCCACCGCGTGGCTGGTATCAAGGAAGATCCCTGCTAGCCAAACGCGAAAATCTCTGGGCCAATTCCTCCCTTCCCCCCCCCCCCTCCCCCCCCCCCGCGCTTGCCTAACTGCAGGGAAGGATTTCTTTTCAGCCACAGGCAAACAGCCCAGTAGGAACGGCCACCTCTGTCCCCTTAATTAAATTCCTGTATTTCAACCAGGTTACCATAAGCGATATCACTCTCCTGAGGATTACACAGCGAGATAAAGAACGGATGTTGCTTGAATGCCAGCAAACACCGGGACCATACACTGCCAGGCTTTGTCATGCAATGATACCAGATTACTTGCTGCAAGCATGGCGTGGTCAAGTGTCCTACCATGGAGGACGGAATAAGGCTGCACTGCCCAGAAACCTTGTGGAAAGGCTTTTGGAGTACCTCCAGGAGAGCTTCATGGAGATGTCCCTGGAGGATTTCCGCTCCATCCCTAGACACGTTAACAGACTTTTCCAGTAGCTGTACTGGCCGCGAATGCATCCCAAGTCCTCAGGGCAAAGTAATCATTAAAAAACGCTTGCTTTTAAAACAAGTTTTATATTTTAAAAGGTAAACTCACCTGAGGTCCCTTCCATGGGGTCATGGTCTTGGACACTGGCTTGGGAGGGTACTTCAGTCAGGCTGAGAAAAAGATCCTGGCTGTTGGGGAGAATGGAGCGCTGAGTGCTCTCCGCAAGCTCGTCCTCCTCCTCCTCTTCCCCGTCCGCAGAATCCTCAGGTGTAGCTGATGAGATTATCCCTGCCTCGGAATCCACTGTCAGAGGTGGGGTAGTGGTGGCGGCCCCCCCTAGAACTGCATGCAGCTTGGCGTAGAAGTGGCATGTCCGCGGCTCTGACCCGGAGCAACCGTTTGCCTCCTTTGTTTTTTGATAGGCATGTCTGAGCTCCTTGACTTTAACGCGGCACTGATCTGAGTCCCTATTGTGGCCTCTCTCCATCATGCCCTTGGAGATTTTTTCAAAAGTTTTGGCATTTTGTCTTTTCGAACAAAGTTCTGCTAGCACTGAATCCTCTCCCCATATAGCGATCAGATCCAGTACCTCCCGTACGGTCCATGCTGGTGCTCTTTTTCGATTATCAGCCTGCATGGTTACCTGTGCTGATGAGCTATCTGTGGTCACCTGTGCTCTCCACACTGGGCAAACAGGAAATATAATTCAAATGTTCGCGGGGCTTTTCCTGTCTACCTGGCCAGTGCATCCGAGTTCAGATTGCTGTCCAGAGCGGTCACAATGGTGCACTGTGGGATAGCTCCCGGAGGCCAATACCATCGAATTGCGGCCACACTAACCCTAATTCGAAATGACAATATCGATTTTGGCGCTACTCCGCTCCTTGGGGTGGAGTACAGAAATCGATTTTAAGAGCCCTTTATTTCTAAATAAATCACTTCGTTGTGTGGACGGGTGCAGGGTTAATTCGATTTAACGCTGCTAAATCCCAATTAAAGTCATAGTGTAGACCAGGCCTTATTCAAGCCTAATTAGAATCTATATTCTTTGCTCCACATATATTTGCAAAATGGTAGTCTTTCTGGCTTGCTGTCTTATCCTGTTCTGTAAATTGCAAAACGAATTCATTGGGCTTCCAACAGTCACGGGTCCAATGCTAGGGAACACCTAGCAGGCTCGGGGTATTGCATTGCAACAGTGGTCAAATGTATTCCGAGTAGCTTGTATCTCCACTGTGCTGAACAAACACAGCAGAATAAAAGCTTGCTTCCCCTAAAAGCTTCCAATCTAAGGCTTGGCCTATATTTAAAAGCTAGATGGATATAGATATGTCAGTCAGAGGTGTGAAAACACTACTCCCCTGACTCAGATACTCCCCTGACTCAGCCCCCATGAGCTATGCTGTTGGAAGAATGCTTCCGTCAACGTAGGTAACTTTGTTCTAGAAGGTGGTGTTCCTACACCAATGGAAAAACCCCTTCCATTGATGTAGGCTACGTCTACATTACGGGGCTATGCTGGCAAAGCTACACTGACATAGCTATGCTGGTACAGTCTCCTTGGTGTAGATGCAGGCTTAGGCTTTGATCCTGCAAAGAATTACACAGGTACTTCGCTGATTTCATTGAGATTACCCATTGGCTTGGTCCTACAAGGTGTTAAAGCACTCAGGCCGGATCCCAGTAAAGTATTTAAACACATTTTTAAGTTTAAGCACAGGAGCAGTGCCATTGAAATTAATGGGCTTGTTCATGTGTTTAAAGTTAAGAATAAATTAATAAGAATAAGCCCTAAAACCTCAATCTTGTAATGAAACCAGCTAGCACATTGCCCATGCATAAGCCCATTAACTTCATTGGGATGAAGATGTCTACACTAGCCGATCCAGTTGCAGGATTGATGTTACAAAGACAAATCAGAGAACGGGTGATGTGGGAGACGAGGTAAAATGTATAAACTAAGCAAACATGATAAAAATAGGCACATGACTAGTTACACAGCCATGCTGGTACAAAAACAACAAGGAGTCTGGTGGCACCTTAAGATGCATCTGAAGAAGTGAGGTTTTTTAGCCACGAAAGCTTATGCCCAAATAAATCTGTTAGTTTTTAAGGTGCCACCAGACTCCTTGTTGTTTTTGTGGATACAGACTAACATGGCTACCCCCTGATGCTGGTAGTCTCTTTCTATTGAACTCTGCCTGCTCCATTGCTTACAAATATTTTTAATCCTAGTCTTTTTTATTTATATCCTTTTTCTGTTTTTAAATTTGCATTTCACCCTGCCCATAAGACAGGAGTGAGAGAGAGAGAGAGTGTGTGTGTGTGTGTACGCATGCATACATACATTTATGTAAAAAAATTTGCTATGGGTATAAATTCTTCATTCCCTTATTTTAAATATATCTCCCTTTATTTAAACCTTGGAAATCCATATTTTTGGCTGCAGCATCACCCCTTTCCCACTTCATAACCCCTGGTTCCAGCTCCATGCCCATCATCCTAATTTCTCTCCTAAAATTGGAGATAAGCATCATGTACTGTGGGGCGGGGAAATGTTGATATCCCAGGCCACTGGGATGTGTGAAGGTCAGTGGATGTTCCCCATGGAGGGGATGGGGAAGAGGGGCTGTCAAGTCATGCCCCTCCCCAACTCTGGAACTGGGTAGAGACATTTTGAAGTTCCCTTTTGGGAGGAGGGAAGTTCCTGGTGCTCATATGGCTCCGTAGAGTGAGGAACTGGGTTTGGTTGTCCACTGCTGCCTCCTGTGTAATACCATAGAGCTCACATGCCTACTAGCCCTGACCTGTGAGGAAAAAGTGGGGAACAGATGAACTTCTCTGTGCTTGGAGGACTGCACCCATGTGGAAGCAGCAAGGATGCAACAGGCTGGGAGCAGCTGGAGGGACATAAACTTGCCACTAGCCATGGAGTTTCCATGCAAAAAGATAACACAGAACTAATATATATTACCCTTTCTCTGCCCCCTCTTCCTAC
The DNA here is from genome assembly GCF_013100865.1 of Trachemys scripta elegans. Taxonomy (NCBI): domain Eukaryota; kingdom Metazoa; phylum Chordata; order Testudines; family Emydidae; genus Trachemys; species Trachemys scripta. The sequence continues at coordinate 165,461,287 of NC_048299.1, forward strand.
CCAAGGATGGTTCCTCAAGCAGCTGTAGCCAGAAGATGCCCTTGTATCTGAGTTCCAATAGAAGCAAATTGCCAGAGACCAAAGAACTGCCATTGTCCCCAAAGCTAGTGCAGGGTCCTTTCCTCCTGTGGACTGGAACCTCTAGCTCATTATGTGGGGAGAACCGATGCCTCCTGGAGGGATTTGGGGAAAATTTCAAGAGAATTTTCCAAAGAAGGGTGTGATGAAGGCTATGATTATTTTCATTGATAGCTTTGCATGAAACACTGCAGCTGCTTAAACATGAATTGAAAATAGGTGTAAGAAAGGTGAAGAATCCGGGTGGGATGCAAGCAACATATGAATCAAGAAACTCATAAATAAATACAGAGCCAAACTCTTAATAGATGTTTTCCATATCATAACAATTGCCATAGTGTTTACTCACAGGCACAAAATACTTAGATGCTCTCCTTAATCTTTAATTATTATTGCCCTCTGAGCTTGACCTCTCTTGAAGTGTTTTATAAACAATTTAAAGAATAAATGAAGTATTAGAAACAGTTATTATAGGGGAAGCAAAGTTATTTGCTTTCCTTGGGTGAAAAGATATCATTTATAAAGGCCTGATTACACTCATCTGTTTTCTGGGTAGCCCGTAAGTTTACTTTACCACGGCAAGAGAGAATAACAGAGAAATTGTGTCATGGGAGCCAAGTAAGATATTGTAGCGGTAGGAAATCCAATTGCCTTGTTTTACAGCCATTTGTCTTGTCCACAGTCTCTGTCGAATGACAGTTTGGATCAAAAGCCTTTAAAAGGTTTTCCTGCTTCACAGTAATGAGAACAACAGAGACTTTTATATTGTAGGAGGTTCTTACTGGGCCTTTCCTGCTTTAACATGGCTACCTGCCAGTGCATTTTTTATTAAAAGCTGCTTCGCGTAATAAATTATATGAAGTGGCTCTGCCTGGCTGCTTGACTGTCACTAAGGTTATGAGTCAAAAAAAGGGGCTGTTAGAGAAGGTCCTGTTCAAAGAAGCTTAACTAAGAAAGCTGTCAAAAAGAACAATAACAGCCAGCTTTGCATTTCAAACCTATTCTTGTAAGGATGCATGTCTATACCGAAAATAAAATACTGTGGAATGTGGGATTTATATATTTTTTTTTACTTAATAATTTTAACAAATGGGCCAGTCTCTCCTTTTGTTTACACGGGTATAAACCAGGAATGACTCCATTGTAATTGATGGGATACACGGGTGTAAAACCCACATACCTAAGATCAGAATCAGGGCTATTGTTTCTAATTCTAGTAAAGAGAAGTGATTTCCAGGAGGGAAGCATTTTAGCTAAGTCCCCATGTGATGCTGAGGGCCTTGCAATATTCTCACCTGCACTTTGTGCTTCTGGCAGGCAGAGAGGAAATAAGACTAAATGGGGCCAGGAATCATCAAAACAACAGGGCCTGTTGGCTCCAAAGCAGCTGGGGTTGTGGGGGAGATGTCTGCTCCTCCTCTCTCATGTGGCTTTTTCTGTCTTCCTTCCTAATTCCCAGCCAGGCAGACAGAGTGGAGCAACAGGGAAGGGGACAGAATGGCAGCAGCTGCCTGTTAAGAGCAACAGCACTCAGTGATCTTTAGTGACTGGAACAGCACATAGTCACACCAACCACTCACCAACCACAGCTCTGAAGCTCCTGTGGCTTGTCCCACTGTAGCGTGTTTGACTGTTCCCCAGAACAGAGATCAGGGAGAGTCACGGCCGTTTTCATAATCCGTGCTCGACTGCTGTACCTTCACTTCCTACTGCTGCTGGTTGAAATAAGTGAAGGTGAGGGTGGGAATGTAACGGCATATCATTACTTTTAGGAAGATGTATAATATAATTTGCTTTTCCAGTTCTAACCCAGTTCTTAAATAGTCCTAAATTTTTACATTCACCTGTTTGGAATGTACAGTGCACTCTGTATGTAAACGTGCTGTGCAGTACCCCTGAAAGTGTTAAGAACAAAATGTGGACAAAGTGTGGGTCACAAACTCAAAACAGAGGGACATAAGGAAAATGATACTGTAGGGACTTTAAAATGATCTTTCCTGAATCAGAATTTCTGGGAGCAGATTCTCCGACCATTTTATTTAGAATTGGAGGTGCCTGTGATGAGAGATAGATTTTACTCTGGCACGAGGGAGGTCCCTTGTCATGAGATGATATATAAGGGTTATGCATGTAAGTTTCAAGCCCTCATGCTTCCATACTGTGCAACATTTCAGAGCCTGGAGAAAAACAGAGTGTAGCTGTTTTACAATAACAACTGTGGATTTTCTCTGTTTATCTCCATTCAGTGGGATGGCTATTAAGTCCTTTTTGTTTATTCTTTGATAAACCCTGGGTCTTCTCTGGACTTGTCTGTCCTTTAACTCCAAATCAGGTGCAACTGTGAATAATATCTGAAAGAAAATGTATTAAATGGTGGGCAGAGTGAACTTTCTTTTAAAGACTCACTGATGAATAATTGCCAAAAGGTGGTAGTTACAGTATCCCCAACAAATGCACATTATGAATGGTCCTCTTTTAAGCCTAAAATTCCTTTAAACTTGCCTGTTGGGTTTTGAGTACCTGCAGTTAACTAGTGTTGCTTTTGGCAGGGCTTGGTGAGCAAACGAGGCATAATCTCTCTGATCTCAGTAGTCTGGTCAGTCAGCCATGACATTCTCAGTGTCTTTTCTTTCTACACCCTGTCTGAACAGAGCCATAGCCCAGGCAGCTCTCAGTGGGGTTGCCAAAGATTACCACGTGCAATGGAGCAGCAGATGGCAGGAGAGTGGAAAATATTCAGCCTCCAAGGGTTGGGTTCATGTGGGGTTCAGGGTTAAATTTGAATGATTTTTCTCCCCCTCCAAACTGCCCATTGAGAACATTTGACTCTTTACTGCAACTTGGAAGCCCTGTAAAATGCAGGAGTCTGGTTTAGGGAGTGGAGTGGGTTCTAGATTAGAACTGGAATCAGAAGTTTATATGCTCAATGAGCACAAAAGTTGTTGTTGCTTTCTCTTTAATCCTAATTCAGCAGTGTCTATAAGAGAATATAAATGTAAAATACACGAAAAGAACATTTAAGGGGGCAAAGTCAAGCACTCAAAAGTTAGGAAATTAAGGTTGCCTGAGCAACCTGAGTTCAGCCCACTCGTGTGTATGTTTTATGATATAATCTTTAGTTACACAATAATATACTTAGTAAGTATTTTTTTTATCCTTATTGTGTGGCCCCTGGCCTTATTTACTGCACAGTATTCAAACCCTGCTCTGAAAACAGGATTATTAATTTCTTCATGGACTTTTTCTCATGCTGTTCATCACTGTAGTATCTGAGTGCATCACAGATGTTAATGAATTTATTTTCACAACACTTCTGTAAGATGACGGGATACTGTATTATCTCCATTTTACAGATGGGGAACTGAGGCCCAGAGAATAAATTCAAAAGTGTACACTAGTTTTGGATGCCCAATTTAAGACACCTGGGGACCTGATTTTTCAGAGTATTGAGCATTATATAGCACTTTATATGCAAAAAGCACAGCTCTCATTGACTTCAGTTGGAGTTGTGAGTGCTCAGCCCTTCTGCAGATCAGACCTTCTGCAGATCAGACCCCAGGGTCTGAAGTCCAGCACCCAGAAAAAGAGGAACACACAAATAGTGAAAATTTTGTTTTAGTGACTTACCCAGCATCACATACGAACTCTGTGGCAGAGGCAGAGATAAATGCTGCTCTGGAGAGCTGGGTTCTAACTATTTTAACCAAATTCTCCTTTCTCTTCCTGCACCTTCCAGCTTCTTAAAGAAATAAATCAAGGGTCCTGCAGACAATAGCTTCCTTCACTACATGACCCTGATTCATCTACGAAGCAGGTCCATCCTGTGCACTGATGAGACATGGGTCCTGTGGGAAAAAATATTTTGCAATTAAAGACTGGACCTGCTCTGGGGATGTATCATAAAACTATATCATAATACGTATAAACAAAGGGGCTGAATTAAGGTTAATTCCGGCATTTCCTAATTATTGCATGCTTGACTTCGCACACTTAATGTTGTTAATATATATATACATATATATACATAATATATATACACACACACACACATATATAATATTTTAATTAAAAAATTATTTAAGGATCTGACTTACTAGGACAAAGCCAAATTATGCATTTCCTGGCTAACTTTCTGTCCTTAATTCACACCATTGTGCTTAAGTTTTGTAGTGGTCTCAAAACAGTGGGTGATCTTGATTGTCTCTTCTGTCCTTATAGGATATGTAGTCTGACTTAAATGGGAAACATCAAAAAAACAGGATAATGCTGTAGTTCAGGAGTCCACAAGGAAAGAAGCATTCTGAAGAATATTGACTATACAGCAGTAGTTAAGCACAGCAGTTTGAATTATGGACCAAATGGAAATTTCCCTCAGATGCTTTTCCTTTGGCATTTAATCAAATTCTCTTTATTTTTGTGCAACTGATTTGTATTCTTTCTCTCTCTTTCTTATTCAAAGTTATAATGTCAATGGAACTTTTTTTATATCAGTTGTGTAACTCATTCACTTTTGACTTTATGGGCCAGATTCTCTGCTGATATAAATTGGCACGGCTACATTGACATCAGTGGCTCTAATTTATGTCTGCAGAGAACTGGGTCCTGTACATTTATCAAGTCTCATTTAAAGGGACATTCATGCACAAGCTCATAAACAATAAGTGCAGCAAGACATGTTTCCGGTTACATCATAGTAATTCAACAGGTCATTTGAACCTGATACAATTTCAGAGGAAATTTTACAGTACTGTAGAAACTCCCACTGAAAAAAAAGTACTTTTCAATAAAATGCTGCAATTTTAATCTATGTTAAAACATTCTTCTAAGTCAGTGGTTTTCAACCTTTTTTCACTTGTGCACCCCTAAAATTTTTTCGAGTGGCTGTGCGGAGCCCTTTGGAAATCTTAGACATAGTCTGCAGCCCCCAAGGGTCCACAGACCACTGGTTGAAAATCGCTGTTCTAAGGAACAAGGATAGGTTACGCACAGTGTTTGTGCATTTTCTGCTTTAAAATGAAGATAATAGCTATAGTTACCAACTGATACTGAGAATTAAGGTTCTAAATGGTTAAACCATTTTTAGCTAGACCCTGACAAAAACACTGGAAACCAGCACACACATTTTTAACTGCTCTGTCACTGAAAAATCTGTTTCATTGAGTTTGATTTTGAGGACAACTTGTATACATAATGTGATAGCTCTAAACAATTTAAAACACATGCACTGAATTCTTGGAACTAACAGTGTTGCTTTGCACATATCTTTTAGTGCAGTAACTTAAATGATTATTAATTGACAGTGTATGGGCCAGGTGGGAATGGAGTTGCAGGGCATCTCACCCAATGCTGTTTCAATGTCCTTCACGAGGGACAGTCATGGTGCATTGCATTTGAGGTAGCTCAGGGATTTCTCCCCCACATTGCTCTGTTAAGAAGGAGGTGGGGTCATGCTTCTACTGCACACTAGTCCACAGAACCAAAAGGACAGTCCAGCCGACTTGGTCAGCCTGGATGCCAGGACCTCAGAAGGGACAATCTGTACTTGTGCAGCTAATGGCAGCTTCATACCACCCTCAGTGCAGGGCAGTGCCTAAATGACAGCCCTTTGGATGGGAGAGTGCACATGGGTGTGGTTCTTCCTCAGAATCTCAGAAGGGCTGGTATGCTGTTCTTCTGCACTGGTCCTGGATCTTCCACGATCCCTCTCCTACCCTGTGACCGTGCCATTCTTATGAAGCCATCCTGCCATGGCCTCTCTTGACTGCAGCTTCTCCAAGAACCCCATAAACAGAGGGTGGTCCATGAAAACTGCAATGCAGGTTCCAAACTATAATACTGAGCTTTAAGGCTTCCCAGGCATGTTGTGAGTTCAGGGACACCTCTACCAAGGAACTCTACTCTGCTTAAGCAATGTATGAGACTACTCATCATATGCTTACAGTTAAGCATGAGAGTGTTTTGTTGGGTCATGACCTAACTTAGCTGTTTGCTTCAACATCAATAATATAATTTTAAAGAAAAATTAGGGTTTAAAAAAGTGTTTGATCAAATCACCTATAGAATATGAAATGAAGTTTGTTTTAAAAAATCAGTAGTTTGGTGGAAAAGGGTGAACCTGTAGTAAGAGAAACACTGCTCTGATTATCTAAGGCTAGGTCTACACTACCCGCCTGAATCGGCGAGTAGAAATCGACCTCTCTGGGATCGATTTATCGCGTCCCGTGGGGACGCGACAATCGATCCCCTAATCGACGCTCTTACTCCACCAGCGGAGGTGGGCGTAAGCGCCGTCGACAGGAAGCCGCGGAGGTCGATTTTGCCGTGGTCCTCACAGCGGGGTAAATCGGCTGCGATATGTCGAATTCAGCTACGCTATTCACGTAGCTGAATTTGCGTATCTTAAATCGACTCCCCCCTGTAGTGTAGATGTAGCCTAAGTCAGGGGTCGGCAACCTTTCAGAAGTGGTGTGCCGAGTCTTCATTTATTCACTCTAATTTAAGGTTTCGTGTGCCAGTAATACATTTTAACATTTTTAGAAGGTCTCTTTCTATACGTCTATAATATATAACTAAACTATTGTTGTATGTAAAGTAAATAAGGTTTTTAAAATGTTTAAGAAACTTCATTTAAAATTAAATTATAATGTAGAGCCCCCCGGACCGGTGGCCAGGACCCGGGCAGTGAGTGCCACTGAAAATCAGTTCACGTGCCGCCTTTGGCACGCATGCCATAGGTTGTCTACCCCTGATCTAAGTGCTGTTAACAGCATACAATAAACTTGGAACAGAAGTACACTTTTACATTTTAATGATGAAAACAATGTTCAATTTTTTTTCTCTAAAAGAATTCTTTTATGTCTGCCATGTCCTTGTCCAGGACATATTTCCCAAGAGAAAAAAATATTTTAATTAGTGAAGAAAAATTATATAGAGAACATGTACTGAAATAACATTTTTGTTGCCAGTGATGATTATTGGTGTATTTCTGTGTCCCTTTAATAAATCTGTATGCTAGGATTTAACTTTTGTGCCCACCACAGAATACTGTAAATCCTACCTTTGGAAAATATAATAATTTTGTATTTATTACAAACAGTCCTTCAGATTGTTCGCTGATTAGATGCAACTTTTCACAGTGATTTACACAGTGCTGCTATTCTGTATGGATAGAAAATATTCTGTCATTGTTTTACTTGGAGTTAAATCCTTTGGTCATTTTGAATGCAAAACAGGCTTTAAATACAGCTTAACTCCTAGTACACTGAGACAAATATCCATGTCCGTTGTGAGCTGAGGGAGGGCCACAACTGGATTGTGAACTGAGGGATGGAGGGAGATAAATGGGAGGAACTTTTTTTCCTTAAAATTTCTCACAGTGCTACCATAAAAGCAGCTCCACTGTTGAAGATAATGGCAGAAGTATTAGTGCAGAAAAGATTGTCAGCCAATGGCATTTTAGCTGCTTCATCATCAACATATCTCAGAGCCAATCTGGATGATGGAGTGGTTAAAATCCCACCAGCCACCTTGTGCTCAGTCTATACTTATGCTCCTACTGTTTCTCTTACCAGTGAGGCAGCTCTGGTAATAGCAATGGTGAGAAATTTTAGGGGGGAAAGGCTATTGCAGATACAACCTTAGAGAGTCCTGAAGACCTCTTAAGGAAGAAAGAAGCTAACGATTTCTGTGCCAAAGCCCTTATTTTATTTTTAGCTATATAAAGATATCTATAGAGCTACATGTAAATCTATAGATAGAATCACTCCTAAGCAGCAAGACATAATGTCTGCCAAGTTTCAGGCCAAAGCAAATTTATATAGCCAAATTATAAACCCTAGAAATAGGGCTTTATAGTGGAATTGCTGTCATAACGTTAACTACTGTGTATGGCTGTAGTGGGCGTCAGTTTAAGTTATAGTTTTGATGTGCAGTTAATGGCATGAGATCAATCATGAAGTATAATAGGATATTTTAAGATATTACATTTGAAGAGAATTGGTATTTAAACATTATCTATGAACCACATCATTTTAATGCCTCTGAAACATCATTCAGTCCTTGGTACAGAATTGCATGAAAAAATTCCTGATCACATTTCTCAAAATGAACAGCAGCTTAGGTTTCATTAGCTGCTTTTTATGTGATATTTCGAGTAAGAGAACTGAAATATTTCTGCTGAACGGTTAGCAGAATAGTCCTGTAAAATAGCATTTCCGATTTTTTATCTTGATCCTCTCTAATCCTTCATTTCTGCCTTTGGGGGTATATTCTGTTTGTTTAGAAGAAATTTTTGAACATAATTTCTGTAGCAAGAAAAGTAGTGAATACTTTTTGTCTTGTTGCACCTAACCACTAATGATTGATTGTATTGGTTGCCAGTGATACCTCTCCCATTTCCCAGGTAGTATTGATTGTACTTGAATACTATGTTAACTTGATTACTCAGAACAATTTTTCCCCAAAACATTTGTTTTTTATGTTCCCTCAGGAGATAATAATTCCAAAACTGAAGCTGTCATTCTTTAGCCGCCTAGTTCAACACAGTAAAGCTTGCTGCAATACAGATGATGATTATAACTCTCACTGCTGATACAGAGAATGGGAATGTGGTGCTGAAAACTGCTAGTTTTGCTCCCTTGCAGTTTAAAACCTAAGACTGGATACTTTAACTCTGTCCTTGGAAAAAGACTTTAGTGCTGAAAGTGCCTCTTGTGTTCATGGAGGAAGTATAACCTACTTTCAATGCAAAATGATAAACCTTAGAGTAGTGCTTAATAGTTTTGGCTAGTAGTTAAAATAAATTCCACTTTTACAAATAATAAGAATACACGTGAAGATCTCAAAGCACCTTACTAACATTAAATAAGATGCAGAATACGCTGGGTGAAATCCTGGCCCCATCCATGTTGGTGGGAGTTTTGCCACCGACATTAGTGAAGTGAGATTTGTTAGTCTAAGGTGCCACAAGTACTCCTCGTTCTTTTTATTAGTGAAGTGCATCACCCATACTCATTTTGCAGATAACAAGCCAATGCACAGAGGAGTTACAGTACATAGCTTTTTCAAGACTGCAGTAATATTTCCTGCAATGAGCTACATATAGGTGTTTGTCTGCATGAGCTCATAACAGTATTGGGCCTAAGAGCAGAATTAGACCCAAAGTGTCCTAATCAGGATTCCTTGCTTTATTTTCTAGACCACAGTCTCTTCCATTATCCCACATTGCCATCAAAAGGAAGGAAGTTTCATTTTTTATAATTCTAGTCCATGTGCTTAGATTTAGTTTCTGAATTTTTTTAATTTCAGCTAATGTGTAACATTTTGATTTATTAACACATTTTAATTATAATGAATTGTTCTGTTGATTATTACTGATAGTATCATTCTGATGCACCCAGAACAGCAATTCTGAAGCTCAAGGAAATTGAAGCAAGATCCCATGTAGGTGGTCTTCAAAACATGTAATAACCATGAACCAGTTAGTCAGCAACAGTGTGAACAAAACATAACAGTCCATATGGCAGGCGCTGAGTAACTGCACACACCCAGCGCTATGTGTGTACACACACGCGCGCGCACACACACAAACTGGAACACTGAGTTCAGGGAGCATGAAACGAGCATAACAGGAAGTAATAAAGCAAGAAGGCAGCACGCACACATCAGTCATCACATTGACTTTTCAAACATATGTATTAAAAAATATCACTTCAGAACTAGATTTTTCCAAAGTGCATTTGCATTTGGGTGCATTGCCCAAACCTTCCAATGTGCATGCATGCCCACACTCGTTTGCATATGCACGTAAGCATGTTTGTGTTCACACATCAGAGTTTACACACAAACAGGTTGGGGGCACACATTTTGCGTGCACAGTCTTTAGAAAATCTGACTCTGTGTCAAACTGTGCAGTGGTCTACTACATATGTAGTCGCTTTTCCAGAGAATATAAAAACTGTAATCACAGAAGATTCCCTAAAAATTTAAAATAACCAGTAAACCAGAATGTCATTTAGTCTTTAACATTTGACAGACTAAAGCAAAATATCTCTGAATCCTTTTGATAAATCTGATCTGAGGGACTTTAATTTTTCAATTCTTATGATGCTCATGGTACAAAAGAAATAATCCCATTTTTTACTTTGTGGGACAGTCAAACAGCACACAAGCAGTATCTATGGTTTTCTTATTTTGTGTGACAGAAGGTTTTGGTTTGGAATATGCAATATATATCATGCAGTAAGTCCAAAGAAACGCCATTTCTAAGACAAACTATAGAAAATGTACAGGTAGATCTCATAAGAGCTGTTTTGTATCATGAATATGTCTAGTTGTAGACGCACTGATTTCCTTCCAGTCTTTTAGTTATGAGCAATCCTTTATTCAAACGGAAACAACAAACCAATAATCATTTTAGAAAGAGAAATGATTATGCTCCATAGTATTAATGTAGTGCATTAGGGTACTAATATCATTGAGCTTGTTTAGCCTGACTCTGAGTCCCCAGTACTGGTTCTGTTAACTTTCTTTTTTGGAGCAAACAGTTGCTCAGTGTTTTTTTATTAGTATAGAAGTCATAGTCTTAGTATTATAGTATCTAAAGAACTGTGTTGTGATGCAAAGATATGAAAAGCCAAATGTTATTTGAAACAACTCTACAAGGAGAAAGGCACAGGCTTGTGAATTTTGCAATCAAATATGTAGAACCAAGCTATTTGTGGTATGGTATAGCTGTGTGCAATTCCCAAATGGTAGAGTTTATTATCACTGTGTCAATGTCTTACTCAAATGTGGAGACAGAGAATCCCAAATTAGTCAATGAATTTATTCTTCTTTTCTAGTTAACCAGTAAAACCTTTTGAAGAAAATTTAAATTTCGGATGGTCTCACAGCAGCTTTACTAAGAGACCTTTTTTTTTTTTTTTTTTTTTTTTTTTTTAAGATGAGGATGGTCTTAGATGCCTGTCTTCCATTCTTTATGTAACCTTTTGCATTTTGTGTTTAGAAACTGACATTCCAATTGATTTTCATTGGCTTTCTGCCTGGGTTGAATACTGAGGCAGCAAATTAGGAATGCTTCAGAAGTCCCACAAACAAAGACGTTTGCTGTGAAAGTGGAGATAATGTGACACTTATATTTCGAGCTTCTTAGCTTACTCAAATGATAAATGATGATATGGTTTAGGTAGTGTGTGTGGGGGGGAGGCGGTTACAGACTGAAAGAAGTTGCTGTGAGCTGAGCTTTGGGATTCCACTAGGAGACAGTTATCCATCATGTGACTATGCTGATAATATCTTTTATCTCTGTTTCAGGGGCTAACTTTGTGACTCGAAAAATTAGCCGATCAGTAGCTAAGATTCACCTCGGACAGATGGAATATTTCAGTTTGGGCAATCTGGATGCTAAAAGAGACTGGGGCCATGCCAAAGACTACGTTGAGGTAGGTTATTGGCCGTGTGCCCTTTTTGAAACAATGCCATTGATCTGTTTAATGCAATAACTTCAGTGAAAATGCATGACCTACAGAGGGGTATCTCATGAATTTTTACCCACAGAGGCCTGTTAACTTAGTGTTGCTCTCAGTTTCAGACTAGGGAGTTCAGTAACATAGTGGGCTACCCCAGCCATGACCTGAACAGAAAAATAAATCTTTAGGTTTACATTCCTTTACTGAATTCCTCTGGGAGGGGTCTATAAACTGGAACTATTTTAAAGAGTTTTTCTCTGATTGTTTCTGCGAACTTTTATGTCCAACATTAAGATCATAGGAAGATGCAGTGAAACCTGACTTTAAAGACCTCACTGCAGGCTGGCGGCCTTTTACTGTGATGGGGCAAAAACACCATTAATGCTGACAATCAAAGGTCTGGTTGGTTCTGCTTCAGAAGGAAGCTTCACATTGATATTATGATGTCAAGTACTGTGTCACGTATGTGTCTATAGCTATTTACTTTTTCAGATGTTTTTGTTAGTCAAAATTGTTTAATTCTATTCTATGCATATACTTTTGTTTTTAAAAAAATCTGCATTGTATTAAAAGAGACATGAATGACCACATCAGAAATATTATTGTTTTCTCAGGAGAACATTGTCCCCATTTTGCCTCTCAAAGATTTCCTGTGGTCATTGGGCTATTTCTGGCTTTTAATCATTTCTCTCTGGGAAACCAGATCTGGCTTCCATATTCATTGGTGTGATACAAAAAGAAGACCGTTGTTTGTGTTTCTTAAATTACAAAGTTAATATCAAAATAGCACCCTTAATTCTTTGGTTTTTTATTAATTTTTGAGCTTTTTGACCTTGACTTAAGCAATTAAAAGAAGCCACCAGTAAGACTAAAATAGATTAGCAATTTAAATATTGTCTTGTGAGGAAAGCATGGTACCTTACCAACCCTCTTGATGATGACGATAAAAATGGGGAAAAACATTATATATGCATCCAAGCCATTACCTCAGGTGAGTGGAGAAGTAGAATTTGGCCAGCTGGACTGTAAAGTTGGGCCCCAGTTCTGCAATGCATATGCCTGCTAGGAGTCCTTGATGTTGGTATGCTATTTCATGTGAGTAAGAGTCCATCTGCTTGGATATCATTTTCTGTTTGGGACCTTAGCATGGTTAATTAACCCGGGAAATCTTCCTGATATATTTTCCAGATATAATTTAAAATAATTTTTATACACAACATTTTATAGCAGATAGAAAATTATTAACAAAAATCTATGGGACAAAGCATCTCAGCTCTGTTATTTGTAAGTAAAACATAACTTTCCACAATTAACAAGCTTTTCATTTTTTAAAATAAAAATGGCATAAAACAGAAATTAGCATCAGAACATTAAAACAGTTATTAGAGTAAAATATCCAAAGAAAAATATATAAATTGAGTTTCAATCTGACTATTCAGGACTGAATTCCACTCTCTTCTATACTCGTATAAATCCAGAGGAATTCTATTGTACTCAGTAGGCCAAATCCTGGTCCTGCTGAAATCAATAGCAAGACTCTTTGTGTTTAATGGAGCAAGGTTGGATGCAGTGACTCAGTGGTTTTACTAAGGGCACAGGTTGGTCTACATTCATCAAATTCTACCTAGGATGACCTATGTGCAAACCTTAAAAAAAACAAAAAGCTAAAAAAACAAAACCCCTCATCTTATTCAGCAAAACCACCCGATAGAAAGTTCTCAGCTGGAGTCTCCATCAAGGACACACAGTGGTAATGTAAGTGGCATTCCAGATCTTTCATTCATATGTTTTTGGGGCTGTTCCAAAATCTTCTGGAAAGAATTTCTCACTAGGATAGAATTCATCTTGAGTATCTCATTAGCGGGATCCCTTTGCCTAATGGGAGACTTATTAGTTCTTCTCTAAATATATTTAAAATATGGTTACTTCCATTCTTATAATGGCTAAAAAAGAGAATAACTTTAAAATAGAAATAAACTATTCCAGGCTTTAATGGACTAGATATTTAACATCATTAGAATAAATATGCTGTATAATGTTAGAAAGAATGATCATATTTATAAGCATTTTGTGAGATTCCTTAAATGTACAATTGAATACATTCAGATCAATAGTATCCTCTCTATATTTAATTTTAAATCCCATTGATGCTAATATGAGTAATGTATGCCTGTAGGGTAGACCCCATGATGTCTTTTCTTTCTCTTTACTTCTTGATTAGGAATAATAATAATAATAAAACTATGAATACATTCATACTTGTTTTATAAAATATTATGGGTTAAATTCCTGGTCCCACTTCAATGGGGACAAATTTCATCCTATATTTACTGGTGTGGGTATTGGTACGAAGTGTTGTCTAGTAATCAGAGGCTAGGACTAGGAGTCAGGACTCTGGAGTTCTAATTGCAGGTATGCTACTGAGCTTACATTATGATCTTGTGTAAGTTACTTCCCAGTTCAGTAAAGTATTTAAGCACATGCCTAAATTGAAACATGTAGCTGTCCCATTGAGGTGGGACTACTCACATGCTTAAAAATTAGGCACATGGTGAAATACCTTGTTGAATCAGAGCGTAACTTGTAGACGTTTTTAAAAAGGTTTAAGAAAAAACTAATGTTGGGGGGGTGGTGTTTTTGTTTGTTTATAATTTCACCAGTATTGGTTGGTACTTAAACTTCCACCTACAGTGATTGCAAATCAGACGTTGGAGCATTGTGCTATGGATGAAAATCTGAAAATGTAATTTGTTCAAAAAAAGAGTGTAACTCCTTCATCTAGTTTTATTGTCCAAACAGAGCAAAACACAAGTAAGAGCAAATAGTGAAAAGTAAATGTGATTTTTTTAAATGTCAGTTTTCAACTAAAATATTAGTGATAGATACAAAATATTTTTAAAACATCTGATTTTTAACTTGTAATTGACCCTTTTAATTACAATGAAGTTAATATTTGTCTGAATGTAAATTGGTGGGAGGAATTTCGGATTATATTATGAATAGCAATCAATACCACTAAGTGGGGGAAGGAGGGAAGTAATATTTCAACACTGTTGATGTATGAATCTTCTGTGTGCTGTTTTGTTTTGCGAGGTTAATTTATACCTTTTATGCAGAACGTTACAATAAACCATCTGCTAGATATTTTCAAACACTAGTACAATAGTAAGCACTTAACAGTCTATGACTCATTCCTATACCATGTGAAAAACACAACGCATTATACAAATTTCCTCTCACCGCCACCCCAAGAGAGTCTTAATTTAAATTAATTCAGGTTCTCACAAACATTTAACTTAGAGCGCCGAGAAAGTACCCATCAATCCATTGCTAACTTTTTATTTCCCAGCCGCCAAATACTGTTAACGCTAAAATCATGAAGGGATATAGGCAAGTGAAACCTTAAAGAAGTCTCATTGTATGGGAAGTGAGAGACATGTTTATTTGTAAAGTTGCAATAGGATATTCTGCAAATAGAACACAACCTCGTTGTAAAGCTGCCCTAGAGAGAAAGTGAGTTCGCCTTTTCCAAGAAGTTCTATAATGGAGCTTTCCCCTCCTCTCTTATAACCCCTTTGGCATAGTGTTCTGGGGCTGGGCAGTGCAGCGCAAAGTTAAATGTTGCGCAGGCAGGAGAGGTGCAGAGAAGAAAAGCACTCCAATCGGACAGAGCTAACTACCCAACTCCAGTGTCACCGACCTAGTTGCGCTCCCCCAGTTGGACACTCTGTAGACTTCTATGAATGGATCCAAATACTGAATCCCACATACCCTTTACTTCCTGGGCCTGGGCAGAGTTTAGGTATGGTTCCTGACTTTGGGTCTCTAGGCATGTACTCTAGATGTAGACCTCATGTCTGATGCTCGTTTTGGCAATGGGGACTCCACAGTCCAATTGCTTAGGCTCTGAAACTAGTGCTATGTCCTCAGCACTCGTATGTTTTCCCCAGAATCCGTTCGAAGGGTTACAATTTACCTCTTCACAGGGGCATGTAATAGTGAAAGTAAACAGATTTTGCAAAGGATTCTGTAACACCATTGCTCTATACTTAGGTAGCATGAGAAATACACAGTCCTATATAAAATAATAATCACACTTATACACATTGCCCTGCCTCAGGTCCACTCTGGAGAGTTCCTTGAGTTGGGCAGAGTCTTCTGCAGTGTCCAGGATCCTTCCCCTGCAACATACGACTTCTCTTTAGAATGTGGACTCTTTCTTGCTCCACTAGCTTTCTCTGACCTTGGCTGGTCCCTCAGTTAAACCAGGCCCCCACTGCTACTAAAGCATACCCATTTCTTCTTCTCTCCTGCCCAAATCTTCCTGTCCCTTGAAAAGCCTTCATTCTTTGTTCCTCCTGTGAATCCTTTTTTAAACCCCTGCACCGTCTCTTTGTCCTGCTTGGGAATTTTCCACTCTCTGCTTCCCCATCCCTGTAAACAAGGTGGAGAGACTAGCTTCAGCCAAGCTCCGTCACATAGCCATTGTTTGGTCCCCACTGCAGTTGTAGCCATTTTTCCTGGTTTGGTAGGTATGCGCTTCACCCCCTGTCAGCAAAAAGTGGATTCCACATCCAAGTGAAGGCATTCCCAGATACAACAATTTTATAACAACTTCATAACATCAACCAGCATTCAGAAGTTTTACATATAGATTTCACAAATTACCATCACATCCTAATGCTGTCTCCCCCACAACTCCACATCAACACCCCAGCTACTGATCTATGTATGGGGATAATAATACTTCCCTGCTTCATAGGGGCATTGTACAGACAAATGTGTTCATGTTTATGAAATGCTTAGATACAAAATTGGTGATTGCAATAGAAAGCCTAGAAATAAATAAGTATTAGACAAAAGTCAAATTTCAAACCAGGGTAAAGTTTTAATGACCTGTAATTTACAACCTGTTTAGGTTTTCTACGGTGTCTGCAAATGTGAAGAAACATTCTCCTTTGCCTTCTTTATAAATCTGTCAATGTTTGGGGGCAGGGAAGATGCTAATATTGGATACAGTCAACAAAGCATTTAGGTATGAGACTATTCAGATGCTTATAACTAAGCAGGAGCTTAAGCGCTTTCTGAATTGGGGCCAGCTTTATGCTGGAAGCTGGTTGCCACATTTTGATATTGATTTTAATAAAACAATAGAAAAAGTAAAACAAAACCAGAACACTTCATAAACATGCAATAGAATGCATTGGTGTTCTTCCTGAAAACACCATCCTGGCCACCATGGATGTAGAAGCACTTTACACCAATATTCCACATGAGGATGGACTACAAGCTGTCAGGAAACAGTATCCCTGATGAGGCCACAGCACGCCTGGTGGCTGAGCTTTGTGACTTTGTCCTCACCCACAACCACTTCAGATTTGGGGACAACTTATACCTTCAAGTCAGTGGCACTGCTATGGGTACCCGCATGGCCCCACAGTATGCCAACATTTTTATGGCTGACTTAGAACAACGCTTCCTCAGCTCTCGTCCCCTAGTGCCCCTCCTCTACTTGCGCTACATTGATGACATCTTCATCATATGGACCCACAGAAAGGAGGCCCTTGAAGAATTCCACCTGGACTTCAACAATTTCCACCCCACCATCAACCTCAGCCTGGACCAGTCCACACAAGAGATCCACTTCCTGGACATTACAGTGCAAATAAGTAATAGTCGCATAAACACCACCCTATACCGGAAACCTACTGACCGCTATACGTACCTACATGCCTTCAGCTTCCATCCAAGACACATCACACGATCCATTGTCTACAGCCAAGCCCTAAGATACAACTGAATTTGCTCCAACCCCTCAGACAGAGACAAACACCTACAAGATCTTTATCAAGCATTTGTAAAACTACAATACCCACCTGGGGAAGTGAGGAAACAGATTGACAGAGCAAGACGGGTACCCAGAAATCACCTACTACAGGACAGGCCCAACAAGGACAATAACAGAACACCACTGGCCATCACATATAGCCCCCAGCTAAAACCTCTCCAGCGCATTATCCACAATCTACAACCTATCCTGGAAAATGATCCTTCACTCTCACAGACCTTGGGAGGCAGGCCAGTCCTCGCTTACAGACAACCCCCCAACCTGAAGCAAATACTCACCAGCAACTACACACCACACCACAGAAACACCAACCCAGGAACCAATCCCTGTAGCAAACCTGGTTGCCTACTCTGTCCCCATATTTACTCTGGCGACACCATCAGAGGACCCAACCACATCAGCCACACCATCAAGGGCTCATTCACCTGCACATCCACTAATGTTATATATGCCATCATGTGCCAGCAATCAGGACATCAGGAATGGTAACATACATAAGCCAGTAAGTGTTCACACTTCAATCTCCCTGGTCATTCTATTACAGATTTAAAAGTCACTATCATTGAACAAAAAAACTTCAGAAACAGACTTCAAAGAGAAACAGCAGAACTAAAATTCATTTGCAAATTTAACACCATTAATCTGGGCTTGAATAGGGACTGGGAGTGGCTGACTCATTACAGAAGCAGCTTTTCCTCTCCTGGAATTGACACCTCCGCATGCATTATTGGGAGTGGACAACATCCACCCTGATTGAATTGGCCCTGTCAACACTGGTTCTCCACTTGCGAAGTAACTCCCTGCTCTCCATGTGTCAGTATATAATGCCTGCATCTGTAACTTTCACTCTATGCATCTGAAGAAGTGAGGTTTTTACCCACAAAAGCTTATGCCCAAATAAATCTGTTAGTCTTTAAGGTGCCACCAGACTCCTTGTTGTTTTTGTAGATACAGACTAACATGGCTACCCCCTGATACTTGATGCAATAGAATAGATTACAGCTGGCCCACAGTACCATCAGACATACTAAGAAACCATTTAAATAGAACCATCATAGCTTAGTAATGTGATATTGATGATGTTTGTGATTTAAAATCAACAGGAAATACACTTGGCCATTTATCAAAGTTACTTTTTTAGTCCATTTTAAGTATTTTAAAATAGCAAAATCTAGGTTCATACTAAGGTGTCTTTTTTTCACAGCGATGTTAGGTTTATAACTCCCATTGGTGTTAACTGGACTTTTGTGCATGGTTCCTCTATATGCCATTCTATCCACTAGAATGTATTCTTAGTGTAGGCAGCTGCCTCCTAGTTCTGTTGTGAAGGGGAATCTCTCCCCTTCTTCCTATATGTTTGTATATATATTTAAACAATATAGAAATATCTTACTTTTAGTTTTTCTTGTATTTTGTGCACGGTACTGTCTTGTAAAAGACTCCCTAGCACCACTTTCACAGCAGGAAATAATATAGTCAAATTGAACTTTTGTCCAACCAAACTGTTGGCCAAGATGCCGCTGATTCTGCATCGTTGCTTTCAAGGAATGTTAATGATACGAGTTGTCTTCCATGGTACATTTTGCCACAATCTGCTTTTCTCAGCATTCTTTTTTGTGACAAATCCTGCAGTCCTTACTCAGGCACAGCAAAAGTCAGTGGGTGTTTCACCAGAGTAAGGACTGCAGGAATTGTCCTTAAGTAATAAAAGGAATGTCAATTATATCTATCTGTAGAATATGATATATGAGATCCCTCACCAGCTGACACACGTCTTCGCTTATGAAGGGGTATTCTACCGTCTTCTGTTGTTTGCCCCAATTTTAAATGATTCTTTTCCCTTCTACACTCTTAATTAAATTCTTGCTTTCCTCCTCATAGTCAGATCATTTGAAACAAATGTTATGGACATAAGTTAAAGGGCCATTCTTAATTTCCAGGTGTTGGGATTTCTATTTGTTGAACAGCAGGATAAATATTGTTGACCCTTCCAAGTATTCAAGAGTATTTATATATATGAAGTCTGTAACGTTTTTTTTCTGTCAGCTCTCTTGAGCCAGGATAACTGATTGCTCTATTAAGTCAATTTGATCTTGAAATCAGATCCTGTCTGCCTTGATTGATGTGGTGATCCATTGCACTGATTATCTTATCACTGCCATCTAGGTGCAGTAATTGTGAGACACGGGCTTGCATGAACCTTCAGGAGAAAGGTTTGATAGATTGTGGTCTTTTGTCCGGAACAGATACTGCACATTCATAAAATTCTTGATGCTTACTTGCTGGCAAAGTATCTTTTTTATATGTGCATGTACTAGTGGTCATACCCCTTTTGACTTAGTTTTTCTCTAACAGTTTAAAGACCTGTTGGCCACAGTAAAATGTAGATGTGAGCCTCACCCTGAAGCATTTTTATTTTAAAAAATAACAATTTCCAAAGAAAATACATGTTTGTTTATGCTAGAATATCCCTTTGTTCCCCAGTTCAAATATTTGAAATACCTTGGAACAAACAAAGATATGTTGCATCCAAGAAAAAGGAATTCATATATGCCCTTTCAGATAGTGTTTATTCATATGGTGAATAAAATATAACCATCCAAATTATGACTAAAGTGACATGGCAGTAATAATAGTTATCATATTAAAGAAACTGTAAATCCCAAAGTACTCTATCCATTGAAACTGAGATTAATCACCTTCTACTCAAATGTAGCCACCTCTTGGCAGAAACATGGCTTCTTTTCAGCTGTGCAACAGCTTCATTGTACAACAGTTCGAAGAGGATTTGAAGAAGAATGCCTTCTACATTTAAATCTATATAGAAAAATAGGTCGATGGAAAGCAGTTACACAGGTTGGACACCTGAGTTAATACTATTACACTTTAAATGCTGCGAGATCGCTGTAATGATCACAAGACCTACCATGCTGAGTCAGACCTAAAGTCAATTCAGCCCAATATCCTGTCTCCAATAATGGCCAATACCAGAGCTTCAAAGGGAACATGAAGAACAGGGCAGTTTTGGAGAGGTACACCAGTCTTCCCCTCCTGGTTTCTAATAGTCAGAGGTTTAGCGTGGCCCTGAGCATGAGATTATGTCCCTGACCATCTTGGCTATCATCCATTGATGGACCTAATTCTTTTTTGAACCCAGTTATACTTTTGGCTATCTCAACATCCCATGGCAATGACTCCCACAGGTTAATTGCATTGTGTGAAAAAGTATTTCTTCTTGTTTCTGTTAAACCTGATGCCTATTAATGTCATTGGGTAATCCCTGGTTTCACACCATTCATGATTTTATAGACCTCTGTCACATCCCCACTTAATCATCTCTTGTCTAAGCTGAACAGTCCCAGTCTTTTATAGTTTCTCTTCGTATGGAAGCTGTTCCATATCCTTGGTCATCTCTGTTGCCCTTCTCTGAATGTTTGCCAGTTCCACTATATACTTTTCGAGATGGGGTGACCGGAACTCAACACACTATTCAAGGTGCAGCCTCCCCATGGATTAATATAATGGTGTTATATTTTCTGTCTTATTTTCAGTTCCTTTCCTAATAGTTTCTAACACTCTTAGCCTTTTTGACTGCACTGAGGTTAAGTTTTCAGAGGACTATGCACTGTGACTCCAAAATCTTTCTTGCATAGTAACAGCTAATTTAGAATCCATCGTTATATATGTGTAGTTGGAATTATTTTTTTCAATGGGCGTTACTCTTATTAATGTTGAATTCATCTGCCAGTTTGTTGCCCAGTCACCCAGTTTTGTGATCCCCCTGTAACTCTTTGCAGTCAGCTTTGAACTTAACTTTCTTGAATAATTTTATATCCTCTGTAAACTTTGCCACTTCACTGTTCACTCCCTTTTCTAGATCATTAATGAATATGTTGAACATCATGGACCCCAGTACCGATCCTTGGGGGACCCTGCTATTTACCTCTCTCCATTATGAAAACTGACCATTTATTCTACCCATTTATTCTACCCTTGGTTTTCTATCTTTTAACCAGTTACTGATCCTTGAGGGGACCTTCTCTCTTATCCCATGACTTTGTTTCCTTAAGAGCCTTTAGTGAGGACCTTCAAAGGCTTTCTGAAAATCCAAGTAGACTATATTGACTGGATCACCCTGACCTACCTGCTTGTTGACACCCATAAAGAATTCTAATAGATTTGTGAGGCATGATTTCCATTTACAAAGGCCTTGTTGACTCTTCCCCAACATATCATTTTCATCTGTGTCTGATAATTCTGTACTTTCCTATAGTTTCAACCAGTTTGCCTGGTAGTGAAGTTAGGCTAACCTACCTGTAATTGCCAGGATCATCGCTGGAGCCCTTTTAAAAAATCTTCATTACATTAGCTACCTTCCAGTTATCTGGTGTAGAGGCTTGTTTCAGCAATAGGTTACATACTGCAGTCAATAATTCTGCAGTTCCATATTTGAGTTCTTTCAGCACTCTTGAGTGGGTACTATCTGGCCCTGGTGACTTCATACTGTTTAATTTATCAATTTGTTCTAAAAGCCCTTCTGTTGACACATCAGTGTGGGACAAGTTGTCAAGAGCTTGGTTTTACATTTCATCTGAACTAAGTGACCACCTGTGTGTGTTTGTTGACTGAAGAGTGCCACTTAAACTATCATAGAACTTTAGTGCTGGAAAGGACCTCAAGACACCTAATCCAGACTCCTGCACTGAGGCAGGACCAAATATACCTAGACCATCCCTGACAGGTGTTTATCCAACCTGTTCTTAAAAACCTCCAATGACAGGGATTCCACAGCATCCCTTGGAAGCCTATTCATAGTTAGAAAGTTTTCCTTATATCTAAGCTGAATCCCCCTTGCTGCAAATTAAGCCTCTTACCTCTTGTCCTACCTTCAGTGGGCATGTAGAAATTGATCACCATCCTCTTCATAATAGCCATTTATATATTTGAAGACTGCTAGCAAGCCCTCCTCAGTCTTCTTTTCTCAAGACTGATCATGCCCAGTTTTGTAAACATTTACTCCTAGGTCAGGTTTTCTAAACCTTTTATGATTTTTGTAGCTCTCTTCTGGACTCTCTCCAGTTTGGCCCCATCTTTCTTAAAGCATGGTGCCCAGAATTGGAGATCCTACTCCAGCTAAGGCTTCATCAGTGCCGAGTAGAAATTTTATTTAAAATATTTATTTCTTTATTTATTTCTTTATTACCTATAGATTATATACAAATATGTACAGAGCAAACAAGATCTGTAAATAAGATTACTTTTGAAGATTGGATGCTTGAACTCAAGTGAATAATGCATTGTTTTAGGAAACACTTAACATTCACATTTATTTTTAATGTGGTGATTTCTGCTTCCATTTTCATTTACTATTTGGCCCACCTGCATGAATGCAGAATCACATATAGAACAGAATACAGCAGTGGAGAAATAGACTATAGGCTTATTGTGATTTTTTGGTTATTAACTCCTGGGAGGTGCTCAGATACTACAATGATGGGTACTGTTATAATAGCCTAGATAGATTGATTGATCTCAAACTATTGTCTAGAGAGGTGGTCTTCTGAGATTTTTCTGACATAGTGAGGAAGCATCAGTCCGATTTAAAGCAGTAATGCTTTGTGACCATAGTAATCCTGTCCAGAATACTCTTAGACTTTGTACAGGCTTTTTTCAACCAACTGAGCTCCAAAAAAAAAAAGCACATCCCACTATCCTGTGCTTTTGTTTCATGGTTTGTAGCTTTGGATTTTTTATTGTGGGTACATTAATTTAGTCATGATCAAATAATACTAACAACATCAAAATTGGAGGGACAGGATGCCTAGAGGACAGAACCAAATTGCAAAGTGACTCAGAAAAATAAGAACAATGAGGGGAGATTTGGGTCTAATAAATGCAAAGCTGCACAACTAGGGAGCAGAAATGAACAGTAGAGATGGGGAGGCTGTAACTAAGCAATCACATCCCATCACATTACAAAGTGTTTGTTTTCCATCTTGCTACCTTAATCCTATCTTAATGCTACTTTTTCTTGTGACCTAGCACTATAGTTGTTGCAGGGAAGGTGTGGAATCAAGGTTGGAAGAGGTTAGTGTCTTAAGAAGTGGTTCGCTAACATTTGAGAATCACTTGAATGGACTATCCACTTTAACACCTGATAATTGGAGATACACTTGAAAGGAAAAGTAACTTAGAAAAGTTCTCCATACAGAATTCTCGCTCTTCTAATCTTGACATCATCATTCACCACCACATTTGTTTCCATTGCATCTTTGAGCCATGCAAATAAACAGTTGGCTAACTCTGCTAGAGCCCAGTTTGTTCTTGCAGCAGGTTAATTTGCCATCTTTCATGTTAATTGCCAGACGAAACCTCAGACACACATAAGCACTTCTGCTGCTCACCAAATGGAAAGTAGATCTTCCCCCGCATCAATGATGTATTTTGTTTTGTTTTTAAAAGTGAGAAAAGAAAAACTAATTTCCAAATCTTTCATCTTTTTTTTTTTAATTATGGTGGGTGACTCCACAATTAAAAATCCAATCCCATTAAAAACAAGAAAAAGGAAAGGAAAAACAAGAAACGTTTGGTTAGAAGAAAACATGCGTGGAGGCTCAATGGTACACTAAAATCCAAATGTGTTCTAAGACATGTCTTCAACTTTATTAACAGAAGAATCAATGTACTTGTTTATTTGTTTTCCCATTATGTTTAAATTTAATTTCTCCTCTTAACATATTGTTATTAATTTCTTAATTAAAAGGCTGCTCTTTAAGTTGGAAAATTCCTGATCAGCGCTAGTTTGACAGAGCCTTTAAGACATTAGCCTTATTATAAATTGGTTATTGATTTTGTTATTATTTATTAGTATTTGTACTGCAGTAGTGCCAAAAGGTCCAAGTCAGGATCAAGACCCCATTGTGCTGGGTTTTGTAAAAACACATACCCTGTCCAAGAGAGCGTACAATCTGATTAAAAACCGCAGCAGTTCAGCATAACCATAAGAGGGAAAGGGAGAGGAAGGACCAAGGCAACAGTAATAAGATCACACATTTACATAGACTGACAATGTGTAGCTGTCTGTCTGTCTGTCTCCCTCTACATGAGACCGTCTCCCCATGGCATATCTGCTGCACGCTTGTGAGACTGGAAGGACACTGGGGTCAAAGTCGTCTGCTCTCTCTACTGCTGTCCAGGGGAAGGGATAAGTCTCTGCAGGTATCAAAGTCCATTGATCATTTGTGGAGCATATGGTCCGGTGTCCCTGTGAACCAGGGCTGAAGTGCTATTCCCATTATTTAACCCCTTTTCAACACTTTCCCCACTTAACTGTCAATCTCCTACCCCCACACAACAGTTAACAAAGGCTGGACCTAGTGACATTTGGGCTTCTGAGGTTGTAAAGGGCAATGATCTACTCCACTGCTAGGAGGGGAGGGCATACTTCCCCCATAATCCTCGCTACACCAGCAGCATGGTGGGTAGAGAGACCACCCTGTGCTGCTGAAAGTGGCTTCTACTGGTGCCAAGTCTCTCCCTCTGAGTGGATGCTAAGGCTTTATTAAATACTTGTACAGCTATAAGCATTTTATTCAGTTACACCCAAATCACACTGATAGAAGATCCTCAAGGTCACAATACCTAGCACATTATTAAATACCTGGCTTCCACTGTACTCTGGGACAGATTGGGGAGGGGAAAATGGTGGTAGGTATTCTTCTAAACTCCACCTGCAAAATAAGCTCCACCCCCATGGGATGCCAATCACAGTAGGTTGCACAGATTTTTAGAATATGATCACACAGGTTCTCTTGATTCTTTTGGCTTGGCTCCCTTAATGATTATCCCAGATATACATATGGGCTCTACTGGCCTACTCATGCATAGCTTCCCTTGTGTGAGGCTTCTATGTCCTACTTGTCGTCTTGAGCTTTGCGGGAGTGGGGGGCTTAGATGCCCCATTAGGTTCTGCTAGGCTACTTGGATTTGGCTACTTCTTGAATGGGGCATGGTGAAAAAATGGGACCAAGTCCGCTCACTTGTGGGGCCAAAGTGAGCTGTCACTCCCAGTAGATTCTTCAGATCTGCACAGTATGATCCTTCTCCTTTCTTACATGCTTTAATGGAGCAGAGAAATGTCAACATTGTTATCAATGGGTATCTGATTTAGGACACTCAGAGATAAATGGGGCAGTTCACGCATCCAGAGTTCTTATTTCAGATTCTGCAAAGACAGGCAGCCCATCACTTATCTTCAATACATGTTGTTCAGGCCATTGCATAATAATTAGAGATTTAAGTACCTGAATACCTTTGAGAATCTGGGCCTTAAAAGAAAAAAAAGCCGCTCAGATTATGGAGAATAAGAAGGCAGCATGAAATAGGTTCTCTATGGGGTATCGGCATGGCATGCTGGCTGAATCGGAGCCCTAAGTCCTTCTCCCATGCAGATGACCATAGCCCCCAACACTGTCTTCTGGATTTAACTCGAGTGTGGCACACTCAGTTACTGAAAAAAATTGCCTGGTTTTTGGCTATAAGCCCCCTGTAATGAAGAAAATGTTTTTAAAAGATGTGATTGTAGGCAACTTCTGAAGTGTGGAATACAAAAGGAATTAAGAAGCTATGGGTTCAGAGTTTTTTCCTGGCAAGGGGAAGAACCTAAAGTTGCTTCTATTAGCTGCTTTCTTACATTTTGTGGAGGCGGGGGGCTGGGATGATTGATTGGTAATAAGAAGTGGAAGAAGGAAGAACTTAGGCCATAGTTACTTTAGACATGAATAGGCTCTGTATTTTAAAGCACATAAATGAGGCAAGAAAGGGGTTTTAATGATATTATGTAGGTGCTCTGTCTAATACAAATCATATGGCATTAATTTTCAAAGCTCTGCAGCACTGCCTACTGTAAGTGTTGCTAATATATTTTTTTTAAGAAAACGATACTGATCTATTTCATAACTACTGTACCATGTTCCCCTTCCTTTGTTTTCCTACAGCCATTTTTTTAAGTGGATGGAAATATAATACAGAAAACAAGTTTATTTCTTATTTACATAAATCTCCCATTTAGCTTTCCGTTTCACCATATCTGCATTTTTGTGTTTGACCTATTAGATTTTTTTGTTTTATAAAGCAACAGAAGTGCTTTCCTCAGCAAAACCATCTGGTTTAGTTTCCTGTGCCTCAACAACTATATGTGTATTATTATCAAGGCCACCCCTGTGGTTTTCTAAGTGGTCTTGTTACACCGGTGGTCTTAAAATTCAGCTGGAGTGATGGAGAGGTTAGACTAAAGGCTTCTTTCAAGTATAAAGTTTCAAGCTTGAGAAATTGTCATATTTTGAGACTAACCTATTATTTCATTATTAACTAGAATGTAATATCTTTTAAAATGTGAATACAGTAGTCTTTTAACATACTTGATTTTCAGCAGTGCTCAGAGATTTGGAATAGAACAAATAAAAATGAAATTTTGGGTCCCTGCTTAGGAATTATTCATATGCTCACTACAGGAGTTAGGAGAAAATATGAGAAAAATCAGAACAGAGTATTTTATAAAATATGACTGTATAATATGATGATTTAGTCATCTTCAGTGCTTTGTGCTTTTCAAGATAGATTGAATATGTGCTGTAGGTCTATATTTACTCATTAGCAATAGATAATATTTCACAGGAGTGAAAACAAGCCAAACTTCTTAACGTGAGTTTTAGTCAAGTTCCCAGTGCTTTGTATTGCTTCCAGATTCTCCAAACCAAGTGTTCCCCTCTACTGGAGGTGTAGGGAGGCATTGATATTGGATAAGGGAGGGATATTGGGACTGGGAGCCAAATGGGACATGGAATGCGGGCTACTGGAGGCCAGAGTGGGGAACAGAAACAGATTGGCTGATGAGCGAGACGGGAACTGGTACTGGCTGGGCAGCACAATCCAAATCAGCCAAGAGCTGCAATTGCAGTGCAAGCCTTATTCAGCCCTAGGCTGGAGCATGCTCAGTGAGAACAGAATCTTCTGGGAATTGCACTGTGAAGCATTGGCAAGTGTCTACTGAACATGTACAAACTGCAAATGTTCAAAGGTTTATAACATGGCCTAATTTGGGAATTTTCATGGCAACATACCTGACCCAAAGGCTACCCTGGAGCCCCCATATTTCAAGTACCTGTTCCTGATCCATGGACAAGCTACAGCTTTTCTAATAAGAACTCACCAAATTTTTTTAACATGGGTAAAACAACGTATATTGCACTAGCCTCATTCTCGAAAACAGCCAAACCATTTTAGCTGAAATTCAAAAATCGAAATAAAACAGCAGACACCAGGAATGGAAAATTTCAGTCCCAACATTTAAAGTTTGGAAAGTTTATAAGCAACTGAAAACTACATCTTAGAATGGGAAGTGTCAGGCAACCTTAATAATAGGTGGTGCTACCAGCCTCATCTAAAATAATTTAGTCATTTTCCCTTTATTATCTAAACTCTGATTTGCAGATTTTCATGAATCTTAGAATAATTCACCATGCTCTGTGAAGGCTGTGTAACATACTCATTTTTAATTTTAACAGGGAAAAAATACCTTAAAACAGATCATTAAAATTTAATGAGGACCTTTTTTAAAAAAAAACAACAACAAACCAGAATGGTTCAATTTACATCAGAAGCCAAAACAGTGAATGGTATTATTATGTCTGTGTGGTAACATCCTCACTGTACTATAACTCTTTTCATCTGAAAAGGAGTCAGTAAAACATTGTGGGCAGTTCATTCCCAGAATTTAGGTTTTCAGCTCTCCAGTGATTTCAGTTCATTCCACTGAGAGAACAAATATTTCAGGGGGTAAGTTTAAAGTGTCAGGGTCCTTTTGTATTGTACTGTAGCTGCTGGTATTGTGCATATTATTATGGAGAAAATAAGTTCACATCGAAGTATATGTTCTTTGCTGTCTGCACATGGAAAAAATGTGATTTTTTTTTTTTTGTAGTGGGGAACATTCCCCAAATCCTCAGGGTGTACTTAATGTGCCACTTTCAGTTCTAGAAGAAATACTTCAATTTTCAGTTGTAGGTGTTTTTGGATGTAGCCTGACCCAACAACCAACATTAATGGTCCAAAGATAGATCATCTGAACTTTCCAGCTGGCCTTCTTTGGCTAACATTTAATTATCTCTTGGGATAGCTAGCTCTGTTTACCAGGTTAAATATGTGGAGAATGCTTATTGGTGTCAAGCACTTTACTGCAGTATTGTCCTCTCTTTTTCCTCTCCTAAAAAACACATTTTCTTTCTACAACAAAAACAATTGTTTGTTTCCTCAGGATTGTAGACAGACAACTTTACAATCTTTTCCATTGGGCTCAGATCTGCAGCTGTCAAATGTCCTGGGGTGGAGGAAGGAAAGATTTCTTGGAGAAATCATGTACCTCCAGCTTGTGAGGGGGAGGGGAGCATGGGGGGTGGGTGGTCTGGATAAGGCTGTGATTTTGATTCCACTACTTTCAAACTCTCCCTAGAACTACACCTCCATGCACACCCACATTTGCCACTGCCTTGAAGACCCAGAGGCCAGCCTCCCAGGAGGCTGTTTACACACAGGAACCCAAATCCTGGTCCCAATGAAGTTACTGGGAATTATGCCATGGGAACCAAGATTTTGATGTGTACACTTAGGCAGTTGGTCTCTATGGTATCTATGTCTGATGAAACATAGTGGGATTTAGGAATCTTTCATGTCGGATTAGGGGAGAGGAGATTATGACAAATCCTAATCCCTAAAAATTAATTTTCCTGAACTATCTGCTTTCAGGGATTAGTTGTTGTTTTTAAATAAAATTGTAGACAATCCAGGAAGTTTTTCCCAAATCAGTGATTCTCAACCTTCTCCACACTGGGACAACTTTACTATGTACCTGCCCCCTCCCAGTTAGCAACGTGAGAAAAACAGGGTGATCACGATCCTCTGCAGGTCATGACCCCCACTCTCTCCCTCCTACCCCCCCGTTAAGAACCCCTGTCCTAAATCAATGTGTTACTTTCTTTTTGTTGTGTCCACACAATTATTAGAACTGGTAAACTAAATTCATTAGTTTTTAACTAGTGTGTTATATTCAGTAATAAATGTTCCTATAAAAAGAACAGGTACAGTTATAAAGATTACAAAGTTCACTCTCCAGGTCTGAATTTCATAAAAGGTTTTGTTCCTTCTGTAAATTATTATTCCTAGCGTAAATGTGATTGTGCCTCAGATTTCTTCATCTAAAAATAGGACTGATATTCATGAAATCAAAAAAGATTTTCTTTCTGCAAAATGCACATACACAGATTTCTTCCCAATATGGTGAATTGTATAAGTGGAGCATTAACTCAGATTTGTGTCTTGACCTTTTACATGTGGGATGTTACTCTGTGAGTATTCTTTAACCACAGTTGTTTATCATGGCAACCACTACTATATATCATTTGACACACTTGTTACTTTCGATATAATGAAAACCTGTTTAGAAACTATGCTTCCTTATTCCACACAATATAGCGTAAAATTATTTTTATGTTGTTTTGCATTGCTAAAAGAGAATACAAAACATTCTCTCTTTTACAAGGCAGGCATCTTTTTGTTGTTGTTCATTTATTTTTCTCTACATGTCTATAAACAGATCATATTTTTTGGAGTAACAGTGTTTACCCCGTTGGCAGCATCTCCCTTACTTTGACTTGTTTAAAAAAAATCTCCTGACATATATCCTGTTGATTTTTAAGGAGGAAAATGATTGACGGGGAAAAAGTAAAAATTCCATGTTCATTTTATTGCTAATAGCTTTATTGCCATCCTGTACTGATATATAGCAAATGTATTGCCACTTCAGAAATTTCTCACATCACGGACTACTAATGACAATGTAATACTTTCTACAGATGTCCTTGTTTTTGTGTCTGCTGCATGGCAAAGTGTGAAAGTGTTGGCCAAGGTCCGTAAATGTTGCACTCTTGCATCTGCGGTAAATATGCATATCTAGCTTTACAAGAGGATGCAGCTTTATAACTACAGCACGAAGTGAAATAGATGCAATGGGATATTTATGGATAGGGCAGATATCGCATTGATTCAGATTACCCCTAATTTCTTCATTAGGAGTTGGGGAATCTCAGCACCTTCCACGAATCATTGAGTGCCTCGAAGATTCATACTGTATCTATGGAGTTGCCGTTGCTGCTCCATTTATACATGTGCACAGCATACACCCAATGTTTCACAAGCCCTTACAAATTACTTATACTCTCCATTCATTTCACTCACTACTGAAATTTAGCTTTCTGCCTTTGGTTACAATGATGATTATTCATTCATATTGCAGTAGCACCAGTCGCCCCAGTCATTGTACAGAACCCCATAGCACTAAGCACTGTACAAACACAGAACAAAAAGTCTCTGTCCAACAGAGCAGTATTTGAAGGTCCATGCTTGTACATATTTTCATCTTAAGGAGAATATATTGCCTCTTGAAAATATAATTCAGGAAAAAGGTGAAGATACGTTACAGTATTTTTTTAAAAAAAAAACAAGAAATAAAACATCCTTTCTTTTGTCCTGTTTAGGGGCAAATAACCCAAGCACAGATATTCAGTTTCGAATGTATTGCCTCTAAGTACAGACTACATTATTTTACCAATTAAGGGCCAGATATTGATTTTTTTCAAGGACTTGCCTGCCATTGAGGACCTATATTACCCTAGAGGATAAGTTCCAGAAGGGTTTTAACTGCAGGAAGCACAGTCCCTCCCGAAGCTTCCTACCATGGTTGGGGAGTGAGCACACTGCAAACCCACTCCATATCACAAGAGCTGATCTTGGATGAAATCCTGCCCCTATTGCAGTTATTGGGACTCTTGGCCTTAATGGGGCCAAGATTTCACCCATTGTATCTTGCCCTTACAAAGGGATGATGGATAGGAGAGAAAGAGGCTCTTTGCACACACAGCTTACTCACACACCCGCAATTGGGCCAGCCACAGTTTGGCCCTAAATGTGCCATTGAAAGAACGCAGTTAGAAGCTAAAAGACCTGTTTCCATTTGGCACAATATCCATTTTAAAATAGAACTGGAATAAAGAGGCTTCACCTGACCCAGTCTCTGCCAACTTTCAGGAACATGCATGACAGAATGATGAAATTGATGTGTGACTGATCTCTCCTTGTAATTAAGTAAATTATACTTTTCTCAAAGAAGGTTTTTGTGCTGATTATCGTAACGTCTAAGGAAGGCAAGCACAAAACCAACAGGCACATATGTAAAACTGTAATTGGCAGAAGAACAAATTTTAATAAGTCTGTCCAAAACCAAAATAAATCAGTCACTCATTGCATCAAAATTAATGCAGTGACTAGATAAATTAGTCTGGAATAATTACAGGACTAAGCAGTTACTTAAGATATTGGTATTTAAATGCCCAAACTGTGTATACATTCCTTTATATTAGTTTTTCAATGAACTATACAAGGAAATTATTCACTGATTGTAAGCATATTTATACTGATTTCTAGCAGATTAATCATTTATGTGTACAATATTTTATAAATATTTCAAGATGGGGGAAAAGTTATATTTTTACAATTTCTGATTTTTAGTTTTTCAATTTTGAGTAATTATAGCTCCCTTATAGTGTACTACAATTACTTGTAAAATAGCAAACTTTTATCTAAGTTGATAGGTTTATAATTCGCATCTAGAAGAATTTCCTTTTTGAAGATGATTCTTTAGAGCTATGTTGGTTCATTTAAAAAACCTTTTCCAAATGTAAGCAACTAATTGGTCTCTCAATTTGCCGTTTTGTTCTCTCAATTTTGGTCTCTCAAAATACCAATCTGTGTTGGTATTAGAAAGTATTGCTACAGCTTATAGTTTCACTACACTTTCTTAAAGGAAACAAATAAATTTTATTTTTCACTAGAGGTGTTCCAATTACATTGGTGTATGTTATAGGTAAAGTACATCTAAAATGAAATAAAAAACCTCTGGATACTAGAATAATGATCACTTTTATAAAGGGGAAAACAAAATCTGCTGTCAGATAGGTCCCTTAAAGAGACATTGTTAGAACTGTGTTGTACCCCTTCCCCCATTCACAGGTTTTATGTAGTCTAATATTAATAGAAATGATTTTATGAATTTTCATAGATTTCAGCAAAAACTATTTTTGATTTCAAGTTAAACATTTGTCTGCAATGTTTACCCCAGAGCGCACAGCGCTGTGCTAATTACAGTATGAAACCTGCAAAATGAAATGGACAGTATCCAGGTACAAGGCAGAAGTTAGACTCTGGAATCTTGCCCAGCACCAGCCCTTAGGGCCGCTATGGAAATGGATCAGCCAATGAAGTTTCATATCAGGGAGTGACTCCTAATCAGAGGAAGCGAGGCTGTGGCATCCTCTGGTCACCTCGCCGTTGTCAAGAGAATGATGCTGTGGCCCTATCCTCTACTCCCGATTACCCTGGGACAAAGTGACCCACCACACCCCTGTCTCCCTTCCTGCTGCTTCCTTCAAACCTGCAGTGGGGCTAGGCCAAATCATCCAAACTGAGTGTAGCTTGAAATGTAAACAAGCAGCATAAATAGTAGAGATGCTGGTTCTTAATTTGCTTAATAAAACATCTTGCCTAAGAGAATCCGTTTAAAATGCAAACGATGTGGCTTCTACTATTGAAACTAAAGTGGCCTAGTTACCTCACAGTCCATTTATTAGAATATGAATATATCGCAGTTAAACTAGGGATTTTTGCACTCCTCTAAAATCACTGCTCACGGACAGCCAGCCTTGGGGAATGAAGTCCTTCATGTATCCAGAGACGAGGGACAGCACAGGCAGTGTCCATGAAAGCTTCCTCATATTATCTACTTAGGCTAGGTCTACACTACCCGCCTGAATCGGTGGGTAGAAATCGACCTCTCGGGGATCATTTATCGCGTCCCGTCGGGACACGACAATCGATCCCCGAATCGACGCTCTTACTCCACCAGCGGAGGTGGGAGTAAGCGCCGTCAACAGAAAGCCGCAGAAGTCGATTTTGCCGCCGTCCTCACAGCGGGGTAAGTCGACTGCGATACGTCGAATTCAGCTACGCTATTCACGTAGCTGAATTTGCGTATCTTAAATCGACTCCCCCCTGTAGTGTAGATGTACCCTAATATTCTCCCATACTGAATTAGAAGGAATTCCTCTGGGATAATAATAAAATAGTTAAGTCTTCATGGCCCTTCTTGCCGAAATTCACACAAGCCACTGAGCAGCCACTGGATGGTAACAACTTCCAATGGCTGTCATTCTAAAACAGATTTGAAACAACAACCTGAAAGTGAAAGTCTCAGTATTGCATTACCAATCCCCTTAGCTACCCACTTCCTGGTTTTATTTTTTTAAAGGTGACCCATAAAAGATTTCTTTTAAAGCCAGGTTTGTGCTATTTTTTGTTTGTGGTTTGTTTAGATTTATATAGAAGGTCTTAAAGTTGGGGGGGGGGGTTGTTTTGTTTTATTTTTATGGGTTTTTCCCCCCATGGTGGGTTTTGTGTGTGGTCTTTTTGTTTTTGTTTTGTGTTTTTTGTTTCTTTTTTTACGCTTTAGAAATATCAGGAATGTGAAATATAATGTTCCCTTGTGTTTCTGGAGAACTTTTGGGGGGTGGCTCCAAAGACGTTATTGAGACCTTAATAGAAGAGGATGCCGAATGTTTAACAAAAATATCTTTTCTGTCAATTGTTCACTCTAGGCACTGGAGTTTAATAGATGTGCCAAATTATTCATATTAAAAATCCTTTACCTTTTCAGTTGCATCACATTCACTCTTTTCTGTAGTGAGATTATACTGCCACTAATACTCCAGTTTCCAGGTATCTTTCTGGCTAGACAAGACCTGAATTTCAGATATTAAAAAGTGTGTGGAGGGAGGTGGAGGGAAGCGTTGGTGGTGGAATAGATTATATATTATCTATCTATCTATCTATCTATCTGACATTTCAAGCACAAGAGAACACAAATCTATTTTTCCCCTTTGTAATTTGAACACTAGAGGTTTGTTCAACTGTGGATGGTCAGAGAAAACTGATCTAAAGTGGTATACAGAAAAAATTGCAAAGTTATCTGTCCAGGACCATATTTGAATTAAACAAAACAAAAGTAAAAAAGGACACACTGACAGTGTTTGAAGAGAGTAAGCAATAAAACAAAAGTAAGAAGTAAAAGAGTAAGAAACAAAAAGCCTTTATATTTCAGCAGATTGGATTTGTTGTTTAGTGGCTCAGATTATTGTTTGTTGCTTTATTTAGATTAATAGTTTGGCTCTTGTTGCCTTGCTGTCTGTGCACAGCAGACTTGGCACATAGCATACCTTTCAAGGTACCGTCAAAGTGGGAAGACCTGTTAGAGGACATTCACCCAAGATGGATTGGCAGACAATAGGAGAACATCCTTTTCACAGAAAGCAGCTCATCAGGAAAGCATCAGCCCAGCTTCTCTGTAGTTAGCTGAATGCAGATGAGAGCCGTGATTAACTCTAATGAGTGACTGGGGATTTATTGTTTGCTTAGAGATAAGACATGGGCTTCCTTTGGTGGCACTTTCAGCCAAATAGTACAGTCTTAGTTTGCGAAACCTCTTTTTTTTAAGTGATTTCTTTTACCAAAGCCTTTACGCTACTTAGGTGCTTTTTGTTGTTGTTGTTGCAAATTGTCTGAGCCCTTTGTCATTTGGGCCACAGAAATCTGGACGTTCTTTACTTGCATCACGTGTTCTGCATCCAACAGTGCTTTTTCTGTTCAACGCTTGCCCTCCTCCCCAAAGCTGAAATAAATCAAAGTTGGTTGAGACTCAGTCGCAATAAATCAAGACCTGTCCAAAACTGGAGCCTGCCCAGTCAAAATGTCATAGCTTGGCTTTCACTGAGGATTAATTAAAGGCCTGATATAAAGCCCAGATGTGCTTCAGGAGAGTAGCAAAATGCCTGGTGGTGGCTATACTAAAAACCAAGTCTCCCCATGAATCTGCCCACCCAAGAACATGGAGGAGGATAAGGCTGGGAGGGAGGGAAGGAGTAAACTGAATCAAGCATGTTCTCTGTGATTTTACAACATCTAGCTTCTTGGAAAACAAGACAAGCTTTATGTTATAGCACCTTTGGAAAAAATAATAAAGGTGCATATAATAATTCTAACAGCAGCAGTGAACATAATTGTTAAAATGTTCTACGTTAATCAAGGGGTGAGAGAAAACTAACACAGTGAATCAACTTTTGCACTTTTATGGTATATTAAAAAAAAAACAACCAACCAGGTCCAGTGATTGAATTTGTTTGGTGCCTGTTTTGCATTAAATTCCTGAAAGTCTTTGTGACTAAAATAATTTAGCTGAAGATTCCTGAGACTCTGATAGGGATGGATATGAAAAAAAAATGAATTAAATGCTGACCCCTTTCAATGTGATCCTCAGAGGATTCCAACTTTAGTTCCAGATAAGCGACTACCCAACTGAACAGTGTGCATGAAAGAGACACTATTTCAGCTCTTAAAATGAACCACATTGAAAAGAATGCTTTGACTTGATGTATAATGTATGGCTGTACTCACTTTATTTCCTGGTCACTGGGACCTGAAGCATTCCTGAAGTGAATAAAGTACTAGTGAGCATAATAAAGAAGTAATTTTAAAAGGGTATTGCTTGGAAACTGAGTGCTTTTAACAGCTTGCGTGAATATGATTATCCCAAAAGCTCCATTATCTTAATGCTTCAAGCTTGACGTTCCTGAATGATGAATGCTCATTTGATGAAATGTGATGTGAAAATTGCTGAATAGAACTGAATAGATACCATGGTGATGGCCATGATAAGAGAAACGGAATTGTACTGCACCATTGAAATCTGTGTTGTGGGCCTGTGCATTCCAGTTGTTCGTGGGTGTGGCTGTTTTGTTAGTGTGATCATATCATAGTTGTCAGCAGTTCTGTGTGAGATCACCGTTGAGAGATGGCCAACCTTTCTTATCTCTCTCTCTCTCCATGGGTAAATGAATGCTGTCACTCAGAATAGGGCTGGAGGCATAGCGGGGCTTAAACCCATGTATCTACAAAATGAGAGTCAAGGGTATAGCAATTCTTTATTAAGGGCAAAACAACAGGGCTTGCTACGAGCCTGGGTGTGAATGGTTAAGTTCAATGGCAGACTTCACAATCCTGCTGTATTTGTTTTGTTCCTATGTCGTATGTTTGATAAGTGCGTCCCTGTGCCCATTTGGTAAGACGTAATATAATTGATCCTAAATGTAATATGTGTGTCATGTGACTGGAGAGAAATTGGTATGTACAAAGGGCAAAATCCTTTTCTGGACAGCACAGTGAAGGTGAAGCCACTGATTGTGATAGATGTACTGTATCCTCTATTCCAGAAATCCTACCTGCTAGGTCAGGCTTGGGCAGCATGTGGCAGAATGCACATTTCTGTCTTTAAAAGGAACAATTTACCATTATCATGGCTAGTGCATGCTGCTGACTGTAGTGCATTCCTCCATCTCCATCTGTCTCCAACCACCCTCTTGCTGATCTTGTCCCTATCCTCTTGCCATAAAACCATACTGCTTCCTCTGTCTCTTTCTCTGTCTTATGTTACATTGGGAATGTTATCCCAAATTCCCCCTCACTCTCCTCCTTAAACCCCACTTCTTCCTGTAACCTTTCGTTTCTCTTCCTCTCCAATAATCTCTCCCCATTCTCCCAAGGAACTATTCTTCCACTCTTTGTGTGCGTGTTTTACCTGTCTCTCTTAAATGGTAAACCCTTTGGGGGCAGGAAGGATGGCTACCGTGTGTTTGTAAAGTACTGTAGAAATATATAGTTGGTTGTTGTTATTATTACAACCCCTTTTTAGTGGTAGTAAAGGATTAAGAGGCTGCAGTGTGCAAGTGGGAACATTAGCTTGGGATTGCCTTCTAACCCTCTGATGAGCCCTTAGGAGAATTCATGCCTTGTTGCTTGTGAATGTGGGAGGCAAAGAAGCTCCCCCACAGGGCACCTGTGCAGTGAAGGGAAGGAACTAGTCCCCAAGTTTGTTTGCTTTAGCAAAATAATAATAATAAAAACATTTAATTACAAAAAAACCCTGTGGTTTAAGTTAAGGGGAGGATTTACCTTAATTAACACCAAATTACAAAGTTTCTGTGTCCCAGAATATTGGGCAATGGAGAGTCACTCCCATGCACGCTTTCTCTCTGGAGAAACAGAATTATAGCAGCCTTGCATCACAGCAGCTTAACTCACCACTTAGAACAATGGATGGCTTTGAGGTAGCTGGCATTGCAGAAGTGTTTTGCCTCACCTCCTATTTTTAGGTGGTGTTAGGTGAACAATGTCTGAGGAAAAGCCTAGAAAAGTGAGGATTACAGCAGAGAATCTTTATGTACTGTCTGAACAGTAACTAACCGGTGTAACGTATAACACCTGTTATATATGTGATACTTCTGAGTTCCATAACATAGCAACGTGCAGTAGCACCATTATGGTTAGGGGTCCCTCTCTACTATTAAGTCATATTCAGTCTATAACTTAGCCATACAGTTTCACTGTGGCTTTAAATTTAGCAATGGACATCAAAGCCTGGGAGCATTTTAAAATTTTGGTTTTTAACATTTTTTAATTAAGTTCTTTAAGTTGGGATTTCAAAACACAGGGGTAGTTTTGTGCTAAAGTTAAAAGCCTGCTCTAATTCTCAAAACTTTTGCAGCCAAGTCCTTAATATGTGTGTGGGAGTAGGGGTGAGGAGCAGAGGTGGAGAAATAGATATAAAATAGTTAAGTGGTTAAAAATTGACAATTAGCTACTGTACATGCTCAGGTGCTTCCCCTCCCCCTCCCATAACCCCCAATGTTTTCTTTTTCTCCTGGGTGGTCTTCAGCATCCCTGTTGGTTTTCCCAACATTACACCTCCCCCATTTTCTCTATCTTTACTCTCCCTGTGTTGGAGGCCCTCCCTTCACAGCCATCATCCTTCCTGCTGAAGAAGACAGGTGAAGACTCCTTTTGGAGTGAGGCAATGATGCTCTTTATTGTGTGTGCATAGGACCAAGGAGGGATGGGTTATACAGAAAATATGAGGAGAAATTTAGGGTAGGAAACAATGCTGAATCTTGAATTTCCCAAGGCTGGGCCCAATAAAGATGCCCTGTCTATTTGGGTATGAAAAGGTTTATAAGATGCTTCCCTAACTACTTGTCCTTGAACCTGCCTTATGGATAAGATATTGTCCAGCTAAGACAGGTCATTCTGTGTCTTTCTCCCATGTAGGTGGTGGTTGTGGGAAAGGTGTCAATGGCATACTTGTCTGGATATTACTGTCAGGGAACTCCTAGGTAACATTGGAAACAGTTTGTTCCCTCCTTCATAGAGGACTAGATCCTCTGATGAAAATCAGTGTACCCCATTCAGAATAAAGGAATTACGCTGATTTATGCCAGCTGAGGAATTGCCCAGGGTATGGTTTAATTATATGGGCCCATGTGTGTT
Source organism: Trachemys scripta elegans (assembly GCF_013100865.1). Lineage (NCBI taxonomy): Eukaryota > Metazoa > Chordata > Testudines > Emydidae > Trachemys > Trachemys scripta. The sequence continues at coordinate 165,500,218 of NC_048299.1, forward strand.
ATACTTATGGATGAGCTTTTTGTGGGTGTCATTTGGGGGTTGTACGATGCTTGTTTTGGAAAGTGTATGTGTGTGAGAGAGAGAAGTATATACACAGTATAGTAGACTCATATTGATGGTGGCTCTTTGAAATCAATGGGAACTTTGACTTAGGCCTTGTCTACACTAGAAAGTTGTACTTCTCTAACCATACCAGTATAGTTAAAGCAGTGCAGCCCACCTGGTGTGGAAGCAGTTATTAGTAGAATGGTGCTTTACACCAGAATAGCTATTTCTGAATGGGAAGGGGAATAGCTGTACTGGTAAAAGGCACCTTTATGTTGGTGTAATTGTGTCCACGCTAGAGCTTTTCCATGTACTGTAGAACTTCAGAGTTATGAACTCACCGGTCAACCACAGATCTCATTTGGAACTGGAAGTATGCAATCAGGCAGCAGCAGAGACCAAAAAAAGCAAATACAGTATAGTACTGTGTGCAACATAAACTACAAACAAAAAGGGAAAGTTTAAAAAAAAATTGACAAGTTAAGGAAACTGTTTCTGTGCTTTAACCATAATAATTTAAATGAAATAAAGCAGCATTTTTCTTCTGCATAGTAAAGTTTCAAAGCTGTATTAAGTCACTGTTCTGCTGTAAATTTTTGAAAGAACAACCATAATGTTTTGTTCGGAGTTACGAGCATTTCAGAGTTACGAACAACCTCCATTCCCGAGGTGTCCATAATTCTCGGGTTCTACTGTATAACTATTCCAGTTAAAAAAACACCACCACCACTTCTAACCTAGATAGTTATATCTGTAAACCATTTAAACATAGACCGTAGTTTCTGAAGACACGTTATAGACTGCAGGCTTTCGTCAGTAATGATATGGGTAAGTGAAACGTCCAGAGTTTCACAGGAAATCTTTAACATAGTTGGAAACAGAAACTACATCTCCTCAGTCCCAGTCCTGTGTCTTGACCACATATTGCCCAGCATGCTTGCAGTTCCCATTGACTTCATGTATTTCAGGATAGAATCCACCCACCTTGTTTCAGTTACCCATCAATAAAATGGGTACAATAATAATGGTCTGCATTGTAGTGATTTTGAAGGTCCTAGTTAATTCGTATGGTATGGAACTTCATCCTTATTTTAGCCCATCCTCACTTTGAAACATCTTCAAACGTAAGCCCCTCGATTTGTTTGCAGTTTTAAGAGGGTATTTTTTATTATATTTTACAGTGTTTCAAAACTTTGTTGTATAAATATCCAGCATGAGATAGTATCTCAGCAGGGTTGGGATGTGCTCTGCAAATTATAAAACATTATTAATATTTAAAGAAGTTGGACTTAAATTGAAAGTCTGTGGAAACAGTATAACCCAGAATTTGCTTACCAAAGCAAAATGACTTACCATAGAATATAGTGATATTAGGTGTACCTCACAGAGTTTTCATAACTTTAGTAATTAAGGAATTAATGCCTTGAAAAGACTTCAGTGCATTGTGATCAAACAATCACTTAGCTTGTGATGCCTCTGAACTTTTCACCATGTAACACTTTATACTGTATTTGTTTAATATAATTATGGAATAATCCTCAGTCCAGTTTCCTGGAACGATACAAGCGGTCTTTCTTCTCCCCATGTGTTCCTGGTTTACAGCCTGACTTAGAAGGGAGCTATGTTTGTGAACCTTTGTTTCTCTGCACTGCAAGGGCCAATTCCAACATATTTCTGATTTGATTTTTTTTTTAAATGTGTCAGTCTAATGTACATTTTTACTGAAATCTTGTCCTACAGTTTTACATAACTGGATACAAATTGAAGTAACAAATATATATATTTCTTTAATATAAAAATAATAGTAGTGCAGGTTGTTTATTTCTACAGTTTTGTTTTTCATCTCTTCAGCCAAGTAGAAGATTTCGCTTTATTTTCAGACTCAAGTTACTTATCTTTTTGTTGGAGCTGGGTCAACACAAAAGTCCTGCATCTGAACAGCACCAAACCTAGAAGCACTTCAAATCTGGATCAGACCTATCTCAGTTAAGGGGTCAGAACAAAGCCCTGAATATTACTACTCCATAACCTTCAGATCTTTAGTTATCTTTTTATTAAGTATTTTAAAATGTTTTATACTGGGGGAGGAAGACTCAGAAGAAGACACCTTTTAACTTAAATATATTTAAGGTTTGATTTTAGCAGCGTATTAGTTATATACAAGCACAAGGATCCTACTAATATTTTTATGGGAAGGAAATATTTGAAAAGAGAAAATGTTGGCTCTGCTGTTGCCATCCTCTCCCTCCTCCTTTAAAAAATGTTCATGGTTCCCTACACACACTCTAAATGATCCATCAAGATATCACCACTTACCACAGTACTTTATTCATATAGGTGGTTTTTTTATGTGTGAATGCAAAAGATCAAATCTTTTAGAATTTAATTTCTGAGTGCCTGAAGTGGCCGATTGCTTATATCTATAATATCAGTGTTATCATATGGATGATATTGTCTATAGCATTAAAAGTGAGAACACACAACACTCCCCAAACAGAACTGCATTGGATGAATTCTTGTTACGTGAGATCTCCATTATTGGAGGTTTTTAACCATGCTAGCCCATTCTATATAATCCTCTGTTAATCTCTTTGTGGGTGAATAGTCCTTTTGATCCATGCAGGATACCACATCATCCATCCAAGATCTTCTTTATCTGCCTTGTGTTCTTCTGCCATCAACTTTCCCTTCCAGTGCCCATAAACATGCATTGCCTGCTGAATGCCTTAAAATGTGCTCTGCAAATCAAATCATCCTTTCCATAAGATCGCTGACTAGTGTTTGCTGAATTCCAGTCATCTTCAGTGTGAATGAATTACAGAGCATTAAATGGTAATGGGAAATTACTAGAAAAAGAGTAAAAAAAAAAAAACGTAGTCAGTAAATTATTTTAGTTCTATATATCATAGTTTCAAAAGTTACTATAAACTTGAAGTTAGTTCTTGGCATTGTTTAAGCTAATTCTTTACAAATCCCTTTAAAATGTGCACTCGACTTAAAACACATTTTTAGGGCCAAAGAGCATCTGTGTAAAACTACAAAAACAATATCTTTAAGTCTGTTCTCTAGGCTTCTGGGAGCTGAGTGGGTGGTGAGGAGTCCCTTCCTTTTAATAATGTTTTTGCAAATAGAAGTCTTGCAACAGTATGAGGAAGGTAAGTTAAATGGGAAGGAAAAAAGAGGAGTGCTTTCATGCACTTTATTCAATTGTAATTTTTGTAGAAACTGAGATCTTATTCAGTACATTGAATAAATAATGAAATGTATCAGGATGAAATAATGAAATGTGTATGGGTTAACAAAATACATAAGTAGATCTGTTAACTTCATATAGATTTAGTAACCTGGCTTTCAAAATGTGTTTTAGAAATCTTAACACAGTGCTGCCTGTTTGTGTCAATATAATTAAGGGTCTCTGAGTATTTCCATTACAAGAGTCTATTTTCTTGGGTTTATAACCCAGCTGTTTAAAAAAAAAAAAAAATTTGCCCTGGGCTTCAGTATGACACACAAGGTCTGAGAAAATTTTTATACTATATTGAATTTAAGCTGATTTGTTGTATACAATTTGTAAGGTTCTCTGGGATTTTTGAGGCTAAATGGGCCCACCGTATGTAAATTTTTATTATCAGTAATTAAGTTCTAGGAGTGCCATATGACAAAAAATAAGGTAGAAGACTTGTCTGAGAAAATAACCTTTCCTTTTAACCTTTGTCTGGTTCAAAAGCAGCTTTGTTTGTTAAACATTGGAATTAAAAATTAAATCCTACATTAAAATTTAAAAAAAGAAAATCAGGGAAATTTTGAAGGCTGTATCGAGGATTACTATTTTAAGGGAACTTAACAACATTTAAAGCTTTTGGCTATGATCCTGGGCTGTTTCATGCTGTGTTCAATGCAGCTCGCTAAGGGGGGAGAGCAAAAAATGACTAGAGGGAGCAGGCTGAGGACTGTTCCTCAGCCTCAGGGCTGCTGTATCATATACCCAGTTGCCTGTGGCTCTAATGGGTCATTCTGATAGCTGGAGAATGTGGAGATGTACTCTGGCCCTTATATCAGGAGACATGGGGCGTGACATAGATGCCACTCAGACAGCTCTATGCCACCTGGAGATTCCCTCACACTGAGGGAAAATATTGCCCTGGTCAATTAAAGCCAGCATTTCTGGCTGGTTTACACTGCCATAGCAAGGACCAGGACTTGGCCTTATGTGTTTGCTATTGTGCAGTAACTAATTTTTTATAAACTGATAGAGTATTTTGCATTAAATATCCTATCTGGAACTGGCACAACAAATCTGACAGTCAGTAATGTCAATATATTGCCAGATAACCATTTTCCTTATCAGCAAACCTTATGCTAATAGACCAAATTGTTCTCATTTGAAAAGTGTTGCAGATCTTTCCAAAAGAACAAGTTGAAAGTTTCTGCAATGTGTTCTATGGCCTGCTACATTATAGTCACCATTCTGGATTTCTTCTGCCTTTAAGATGCCTCCTTGAACAGTAAGCTATACTCAAAGGAGGGAATTTAAAATGTTCAAGGTAAAAACATTTAAAAACTTAAACTATGCTCAGTTCAACCAAGAATTTAAAACACTTGGTGCTGATTTAGGCCCCAGTCCTGCAAAGGGTCAGTCTCAGCAGCATTCATTGATTTCAGTTGCACAACTATAAGCAGCTGCCTTAGAGGATCCCTTTGAGAGTTGGGCCTAAGGGTTCTTGTACAATGAACTTGCTCAAGGCTGCACACCATTTAAGACCCATATTAAGGGCTTATAAGGGACTTAGAGTGGCATATGGTCTCGTGCAAGCACTCTGCACTAGGGTGAATTTCCTTCTGTAGCTGATTTAAGCTGTGTTCAAGGAGGCATTTTAAATCTCAACCAAAACTTTTAAAGCTTCACATATGGCTGAATCAGGAATGGGCTGATACTGTGACGCATCAAGGCTCTGGAATTCGTTTCCTGTCTCACTTCACCAGAGTCCAAATTCTGTGACCTTCAGGACACTGCAAAACTCACCTATTCTCTTAGGCTCCCACGTGGTGTGGAATTAATAATAAATTAGGGAGAGTTTATGCTAGAGGCCACAATAAAGACACCATTGCTTGTTGGGAAGTATTCATTGTTTAAAAAGTTTGTCTGAAGGTTTAGTTAACTGAATTCTGGCCAAAAAAAAAATGAAGACATTTAGTGAGATTTGTTTCCAGATGGGCCTAAATAATTAATAAATAATAATATTTATTAATAATTAATAATATATTATTATTATATCATTATATTATATATTATGAATATATACTTATATATAATTATATATATACTTTATATATATATATATATATATATAAAGTAATTATATATATACTTTAATAATTATAAGTAGCCACAGGAGATTTTTCCCCTCAATGGAGTGCAAGATGGCGGCCCAAATGATTATTCATGACTTTGTAGGATGTATTATGCAAGATATCACAGGACCTCATGAGTCTTCAACATTTTTAAAGTGAAGAAAGTATAGTTTGAGAAGACTGCTATGTGACTGACCTGCAGATTATAGTAAAGTCACTTACGAGTCCATTGAGAAAATCTTTTTACCACCTTTTATTTAAAAAAAAAAAGACTTAGCGCTTAGGGCTCTGACATGCTCCCAGGGAGGCAAGGAAACTGATAATGAAGTTTGTCTTTAAGCTTTCACAATCATGATTTGAAATGTTCTTTAAGTATTTATTACAAGTCACTTTGTTTAATTAGATAATGATTCCATTTCAGTTTAAGTAAATATTTATAGATTCAATATTTGTTTATATAAACATTTTAGAGTCTGATTTCCACTCATTGGCCTCCACTTGGACACACAGGCGCATGTATATCCATGCATAATTGTGTATGTGAAAAATCTGCATGTGTACATGAATAATTCTAAAATTCACATACAAGTGTTAGAATACCTATTTCTCCTCATTTGTTTTGTGGGTGCAAATTCTAAATCTGCTCACAAATTATTAGAATGCCCAATGCAGATGTGCACAAGTGGAGGCCGTGTAAAGTACCAGTTAAAACTTTGTGCCTGAATATTAATCAAGGTGGAGAAGTTGTGATTGTATTGTTTGATTTGGATATTTAAATATTTGATTTATATTATCTTTTTGATTCGTTTTTTGGATTTTTCCTTCATGATGTCTGCAGAGTCCACTCTATCTGTGAAGATAATGTATCTGAATGGTAAAATGTGATTAACCTTCACATTTTACCATTCAGATACATTATCTTCACAGATAGTGGACTCTGCAGGTGAACGATCATCTGTTCACCTTGCAACAGCTATAAACTTTCCGTGCCCTCTTTGTAGACTCTTCATTTGAACTGAGGGCAGGTCAAATTGCCACAAACAGTCAGCTAAATGGGTGTGTTCATGGATAATAAATGATGAGTTATATTCTTTTGGAAGACATCATAGTTAGACTCTGATGCTGAGAGAAGTCAGTTCTTTGGGAGTGACAGATACTGTGTCGCTCCAGATCAGGCCCTTAAGGGAACAGATTTGCGTTTCCTTCTCTGTCTGTTTCCGTAACCAGAACAGAGTCACCCAGACACTGCATATGTTCCAGCAACAGTGGAGAAGACACCAGCAGAATGACACACACTTTATGTATCTCCATTCTGCCTGGCTTTAGAGGAAGTGAGTTTCCTGGGGCTGAAGTTGAGGTGGAGTGGTGGAAAATCTGATTTCTCTCATCATCGAGTTCCTAATATCATGAGTCACATAGTTTGGAGGTGGGGGTGAAGAGGAAGGTAGGCACCATTTGGCAAGCAGAGAGGAGGGACAGACAAACTAGTCACCCCACCCTAGAAAGCTCCCACACACAGTCACACTTGGGGGGGGGGGGGGTTGGCAGAGTGCCTGTGTAGCTGGACGTTTGCCTCAACAAATGGGTTTTAAAGTCTTTGATGCCTGAAGAGATTTGTAGTATACAGGTTTATTTTGAAGGTTCCAGAGATGTAAAAGAAGTACTGAAGATAAGTTAAAGATGTATATGAGGAGGATTTTGTTACTTACCATTCTTTTTGCTGCTGCCTTAGTAATTGCTATTACTTTACTTGGAATGGGAGGGTTTGACGGTTCCGTGTGTCACATGTTCTGTTTGCCACTGACTTCCCATGAGACCCTGGGTAAATGAGTTAAGCTCTCTACTCATCAGTTTCCTCATCTGTAAAATGAACATAAATAGGTGTGCTTCACGTGAGTGAAGATAAAGTCATTGATAATTGCAGATCCTCTGGAAGTCGTTATATCAGTACAAACTATTATTAGAGGTATAATTCTGGTAGTTTAGAGGATTAAAAATAGCTATCTATAGAATACGAATAGAAGAATTTACCTTTATTGTACATAGATACAAAATTAGAACATATACTGGTTGTGAGATACAGGGAAAACTTCTTACAACCAGGTGGCCTCTGAAGTAGATTAACTGTAATAATGAGCTGGCTCCAGTGTTTCTGGAATATGAGGTTTAACTATTTAGCTCTGCTATGGGGAAATAGATATCTATATTGCCTCCAATTGCACAATCAGCCATTAAAAGGTGCTATGTGTAGCCATAGAGCATTTCCTTCATTGAAGCAACACTGAAATCAGATTAGGGAGTGTGTGAATAAAATATTATTGTAATGAATTATGGTATTAGAGTTTTTAAAGTTAATCGATAATCTTTCCAAAACAGGATAGGTCATGATTTCTTTTGATTTCAGGGGAGAGAGTTTTGGCAGCGGGGATAAAAAGGCATGTTTATTTTTTCTTTAGGTATCTGCTGATTAGTTAATTAAATATTTTCATCAGTCAGCGTGACCTCTGTATTTGGGCTGCATATTGTCTTACGCTGGATTTGCCATAACAGTGACTTTGTGCAGGGCTGACTTCAGTTAAGAGAAACAAAATTTACCTCGTTCACATTAAATCTGATTTCTTATCAAGTTTGGTAGTATTCACCCTCCAGAACCTGTGCCTTTGGCAGGGAATGAAACTGAAGCTAAATGGGTCTTGTCAGCCCAAAGGTTCCTGCTTTGTTAAAAGGTTCATAGCAGGTCAGGTATTTTTTAGTATATTTTTAAAGGCTTGGTTGAGCTAATTTAATTTCTGTTCATTAATTCCTCTCCCCCAACCCCCCTTACAAAATAAACGAATCCAATTTAGCTTCAATATACCTTATTCACACTGCTTTTTATTGCAAGCCGCAGTTCAGCCAGCTGTAAGATTGCCCAGCTGCCTCAGGTTTCCCAATTTAGCACTGGAAAGGATTTCAGCATGGCTAAAACTTTTCACTGGCCAATTTGGAAACAGGATTCAATCTGTGAAAATGCCCCAAAATGGCCACTGAAAGCCAAACAAAAACAAACAAACAAAAACTTGGTGGGGGGGGGGGAGAGGTGAGCGTTGTAATTTTTTGTTCTTGGGAAGGGGTGTGTGGATAGATTATAGAGCAGGAGAAGTTGAAAATCAATTCTTAGTCTTGCACTTTTGCCACCCTCTGAGGGACTTCTCTTCTTGGCCTGGGCTTAATTGCAGCACTGACATAAACAAGGGGTTTAGTGTGAAACTCTTACAGGCAGCTGGAGGTGAACTGGCAGCAAAGACCAGGATTGAGTTTAGCACTGAGGCAAAATAGCATGGTTTTATCTGGGAGGAATAGTAGGAAGGAAAAAAGGTTTGCAGCTGTGTGGTGAGAATGCATGTCTAATCAAAGAAGTCCCAGCATTAAATGTTCATATTTACATGGCCACGGGTAAAAAATAGTAACACTTCCATATTTCAAACACTATTGAACTTGAAACTGCTTCATTTTATACAGAGGGTCCAGCCATTGGATCTCAGTTGTATTTTACAATGTCCATGTGTATGCAGCTCAACAAATGGTTGATTAAGCATGGATTTATTGTTGCACTTTTATAGAAAACCTCAGTGTGTCTTGAAGTTTATAGAGACAGACATGTTAATGAAAGCCCGTTGGCAAACCTAGAATTCCAAAATAGGCAACAGTCAAATAGTCTGATCTTGCGGCTATGTGAAAAAATATGCATATACTGTGTGACTATATAAATACACTGTGATTATTCTCTATATAAATTGCAGTATCAGAGAGAAGGTTGCAAGACTTATTTGTTAATCCTTTGCTTGTACCATGGTCTATTTTAATACCTTAGGGACAAGGATCATTTCTTATTGTTCACAAGTGGGCTTCTTTTTCAAATTTTGTTCCTTAAACTTTTTAAAATTATTTTTGTTTTGTTACTGATTCATTTAATTGTTTTAAATTGCCAGGGTGGAGAGCACCATTATAACCCTATAAATATTTGTCTGTTTGTCTAATTCAGGGGTTCTCAAACTTATTGCACCGTGACCCCCTTCTGACAACAAAAATTACTACACAACCCAAAGAGGGGGGACCGAAGCCTGAGCTCACCCAAGTCCCACTGCCCTGTGTGGAGGAGCCAAAGCCCGAGTCCCACTGTCCTGGGCGGGGAAGGGGTCAAAAGCCCAAGGGGCCTGTAACCTGAGCTCTGCCGCCCAGGGCTGAATCCCTCGGGCTTCGGCTTCAGCCCCGACCCACTGCAAGTCTAAGCCAGCCCGGGTGACCCACTTTGGGGTCCCGACCCACAGTTTGAGAACCGCTGGTGTAGTTAAAGAGAGAGTGAGTGTAACTGAGAGCCATCTCCAAATATATATACATATAAATTTTACTTTTAACTCTTGGTGAACAGGATACATTACTGATACTTTAGTTCCTGGTTTTCTCTGTATAGGTATTTGTCTATACAATCAGCAGCACCACTTTTGCAAAGAACCTCCATGATGATGAAAAATACCCATTCAGTAGATCATCTTATTGTTATATCCAAAAATTGCTGAAATGCCAATAGACTTTGTATGCAGAGCTCTATCACACAAGTATCACCATTAAAGTGCTCTGTCCTTCATGTTGTAGAAATCTTTGGTCAACCTTGAAAAATGTAGGTTTCCCAACAGGTATGCTTATACCTAATCTATAAAAGAAGAACGTTAGAGGCTAAAAACTGAACTGGCATTTTCACAGTGGTACTAATCTAAGCTAATTCCAAAATGTGGTTCTGCTCCGAAGAGCGACTCTATGAATATGGGCTTCTGTGTTTATTATTTCTCAATGATTTTCTGATCAAATATGTCCACTTTATACAAATTTAAAAATGGCTCTTCTAACAGGCCAGCAAATTCAACCAGGGATCTAAAAATCTGGCCATTCTGGCACAAGCATCAACACTAGTAATAAAGGTTCTGCTATTAGAATTTAGCTGACAATTTTACTGATGTTATGTTACAGAATAGCATTTTGCTTACTTTCTCATAGTTGTGCTTGCCTTACTGTGGCCATAAAAAAGGAGTAAAAATGTATTTTTGTCAGTCAAATAAGTAGATTTGACTCTGAAAACACATAGTGAGCAGATCTATTGACTACGAACATAAATTTTCATGGCCATTTTTCTGACTGTAATAGCACATTAAAAATAAGAAAAAAATCTTCACAAAATAAGCAGAATTTCAATTCCCAGCAAAGTTGTTTTTATAATCGAAAGCAACTGTGTTTGTAAATTGTATCCATAGGCCTGAATTTTACTTGAAGAATAGGATAAAAAGTTTTAACATTTTAAAAAATTACAATTAATTATAGAAATTCTCTCATTTGATTATAATTATTTATCTCAGCGTTCACTTAACTCATATTTTTCTCCATAACAGACTTCAAAAAATGTGATCAGAAGAAAGAAGCACTGTTTTTGCATATTAGATTTCACAAATATGCATATTGCAGTTTACTGACACTGGTAAAAGTTGAATGCAAATATCTGAGAGTAGAATTTGGTCCATTGAACTTTCTAGATGAGTATCATCTGGATTCCAAAGATGGGCAAGATGCACAAAATTCTTGCAACCTGACTCCAATGATTTAACCAACATTCTGGTATTTTTAAGTCTATATGTAATATGACCTAGCCCCACACCTCTCTCTCTCACAAAAAAATAGTTATCTGTGTATTATGTATGCTATCTAATGCAGCGACATAATTATTTACTAACTTTAAGAACATGAGTAGTCCCATTAAAGTTAATGGGGCTGCTCATATGTTTAAAGTTAGGCATGTACTTAGGCCCTGATTCAGCAAGTTACTTAAGTCTCCATATTTGTCATGGCCATGACTTTCATTGCAGAAATTATTATTTTTTGCCTTTTTGTAAATAAGTCATGATATCATGGTCTTCGTAACCCTAGGCAGTCCACTACTGCAGAGAAACCTGCAGTTTTACTGATATGGCTCCAGTTATGTATATTGGACCATGGGAAAAGTGGGTTTTTAATTGTTTTACACAAAATAATTTAGGACTGCACAACATGCTTTCAAAACAAGACAGTCTTAACAATTCATATATTTATTATCTTTGATGTTGATGATATGAATC